>NC_085844.1:131523358-131790002 GCF_035594765.1 Anolis carolinensis | reverse complement strand
TGGACCACCCTAAAGGGGCCTTAAACAACTTCTAAAAAGGCCCAAAGGGGCAAAACGAACCCTGGACCACCCTAAAGGGGCCTTAAACAACTTCTAAACAGGCCCAAAGGGGCAAAACGAACCCTGGACCACCCTCATGGGGCCTTAAACAACTTCTAAACAGGCCCAAAGGGGCAAAACGAACCCTGGACCACCCTCATGGGGCCTTAAACAACTTCTAAACAGGCCCAAAGGGGCAAAACGAACACTGGATCACCCTAAAGGGGCCTTAAACAACTTCTAAACAGGCCCAAAGGGGCAAAACGAACCCTGGACCACCCTAAAGGGGCCTTAAACAACTTCTAAACAAGCTCAAAGGGGCAAAACGAACCCTGGACCACCCTCATGGGGCCTTAAACAACTTCTAAACAGGCCCAAAGGGGCAAAACGAACACTGGATCACCCTAAAGGGGCCTTAAACAACTTCTAAACAGGCCCAAAGGGGCAAAACGAACCCTGGACCACCCTAAAGGGGCCTTAAACAACTTCTAAACAAGCTCAAAGGGGCAAAACGAACCCTGGACCACCCTCATGGGGCCTTAAACAACTTCTAAACAGGCCCAAAGGGGCAAAACGAACACTGGATCACCCTAAAGGGGCCTTAAACAACTTCTAAACAGGCCCAAAGGGGCAAAACGAACCCTGGACCACCCTAAAGGGGCCTTAAACAACTTCTAAACAAGCTCAAAGGGGCAAAACGAACCCTGGACCACCCTCATGGGGCCTTAAACAACTTCTAAACAGGCCCAAAGGGGCAAAACGAACCCTGGACCACCCTCATGGGGCCTTAAACAACTTCTAAACAGGCCCAAAGGGGCAAAACGAACACTGGATCACCCTAAAGGGGCCTTAAACAACTTCTAAACAGGCCCAAAGGGGCAAAACGAACCCTGGACCACCCTAAAGGGGCCTTAAACAACTTCTAAACAAGCTCAAAGGGGCAAAACGAACCCTGGACCACCCTCATGGGGCCTTAAACAACTTCTAAACAGGCCCAAAGGGGCAAAACGAACACTGGATCACCCTAAAGGGGCCTTAAACAACTTCTAAACAGGCCCAAAGGGGCAAAACGAACCCTGGACCACCCTAAAGGGGCCTTAAACAACTTCTAAACAAGCTCAAAGGGGCAAAACGAACCCTGGACCACCCTCATGGGGCCTTAAACAACTTCTAAACAGGCCCAAAGGGGCAAAACGAACACTGGATCACCCTAAAGGGGCCTTAAACAACTTCTAAACAGGCCCAAAGGGGCAAAACGAACCCTGGACCACCCTCATGGGGCCTTAAACAACTTCTAAACAGGCCCAAAGGGGCAAAACGAACCCCTGGATCACCCTAAAGGGGCCTTAAACAACTTCTAAACAGGCTCAAAGGGGCAAAACGAACCCTGGACCACCCTAAAGGGGCCTTAAACAACTTCTAAACAGGCCCAAAGGGGCAAAACGAACCCTGGACCACCCTCATGGGGCCTTAAACAACTTCTAAACAGGCCCAAAGGGGCAAAACGAACCCTGGATCACCCTAAAGGGGCCTTAAACAACTTCTAAACAGGCTCAAAGGGGCAAAACGAACCCTGGACCACCCTAAAGGGGCCTTAAACAACTTCTAAACAGGCTCAAAGGGGCAAAACGAACCCTGGACCACCCTCATGGGGCCTTAAACAACTTCTAAACAGGCTCAAAGGGGCAAAATGAACCCTGGACCACCCTAAAGGGGCCTTAAACAACTTCTAAAAAGGCCCAAAGGGGCAAAACGAACCCTGGACCACCCTAAAGGGGCCTTAAACAACTTCTAAACAGGCCCAAAGGGGCAAAACGAACCCTGGACCACCCTCATGGGGCCTTAAACAACTTCTAAACAGGCCCAAAGGGGCAAAACGAACCCTGGACCACCCTCATGGGGCCTTAAACAACTTCTAAACAGGCCCAAAGGGGCAAAACGAACACTGGATCACCCTAAAGGGGCCTTAAACAACTTCTAAACAGGCCCAAAGGGGCAAAACGAACCCTGGACCACCCTAAAGGGGCCTTAAACAACTTCTAAACAAGCTCAAAGGGGCAAAACGAACCCTGGACCACCCTCATGGGGCCTTAAACAACTTCTAAACAGGCCCAAAGGGGCAAAACGAACACTGGATCACCCTAAAGGGGCCTTAAACAACTTCTAAACAGGCCCAAAGGGGCAAAACGAACCCTGGACCACCCTAAAGGGGCCTTAAACAACTTCTAAACAAGCTCAAAGGGGCAAAACGAACCCTGGACCACCCTCATGGGGCCTTAAACAACTTCTAAACAGGCCCAAAGGGGCAAAACGAACACTGGATCACCCTAAAGGGGCCTTAAACAACTTCTAAACAGGCCCAAAGGGGCAAAACGAACCCTGGACCACCCTAAAGGGGCCTTAAACAACTTCTAAACAAGCTCAAAGGGGCAAAACGAACCCTGGACCACCCTCATGGGGCCTTAAACAACTTCTAAACAGGCCCAAAGGGGCAAAACGAACCCTGGACCACCCTCATGGGGCCTTAAACAACTTCTAAACAGGCCCAAAGGGGCAAAACGAACACTGGATCACCCTAAAGGGGCCTTAAACAACTTCTAAACAGGCCCAAAGGGGCAAAACGAACCCTGGACCACCCTAAAGGGGACTTAAACAACTTCTAAACAGGCCCAAAGGGGCAAAACGAACCCTGGACCACCCTCATGGGGCCTTAAACAACTTCTAAACAGGCCCAAAGGGGCAAAACGAACCCTGGACCACCCTCATGGGGCCTTAAACAACTTCTAAACAGGCCCAAAGGGGAAAAAACGAACCCTGGACCACCCTAAAGGGGCCTTAAACAACTTCTAAACAGGCCAAAGGGGCAAAACGAACCCTGGACCACCCTAAAGGGGCCTTAAACAACTTCTAAACAGGCCAAAGGGGCAAAACGAACCCTGGACCACCCTAAAGGGGCCTTAAACAACTTCTAAACAGGCTCAAAGGGGCAAAACGAACCCTGGACCATCCTCATGGGGCCTTAAACAACTTCTAAACAGGCTCAAAGGGGCAAAACGAACCGTGGACCAACCTAAAGGGGCCTTAAACAACTTCTAAAAAGGCCCAAAGGGGCAAAACGAACCCTGGACCACCCTAAAGGGGCCTTAAACAACTTCTAAACAGGCTCAAAGGGGCAAAACGAACCCTGGACCATCCTCATGGGGCCTTAAACAACTTCTAAACAGGCTCAAAGGGGCAAAACGAACCCTGGACCACCCTAATGGGGCCTTAAACAACTTCTAAACAGGACCAAAGGGGCAAAACGAACCCTGGATCACCCTAATGGGGCCTTAAACAACTTCTAAACAGGCCTCAAAGGGGCAAAACGAACCCTGGACCACCCTAAAGGGGCCTTAAACAACTTCTAAACAGGCTCAAAGGGGAAAACGAACCCTGGACCACCCCTCAAGGGGCCTTAAACAACTTCTAAACAGGCCAAAGGGGCAAAACGAACCCTGGACCACCCTAAAGGGGCCTTAAACAACTTATAAACAGGTCAAAAGGGGCAAAACGAACCCTGGATCACCCTAAAGGGGCCTTAAACAACTTCTAAACAGGCTCAAAGGGGCAAAACGAACCCTGGACCACCCTAAAGGGGCCCCAAACAACTTCTAAACAGGCTCAAAGCGGCAAAACGAACCCTGGATCACCCTAAAGGGGCCTTAAACAACTTCTAAACAGGCCCAAATGGGCAAAACGAACCCTGGACCACCCTAAAGGGGCCTTAAACAACTTCTAAACAGGCTCAAAGGGGCAAAACGAACCCTGGGCCCACCCTAAAGGGGCCTTAAAAAACTTCTAAACAGGCCCAAAGGGGCAAAACGAACCCTGGACCACCCTAAAGGGGCCTTAAACAACTTCTAAACAGGCCCAAAGGGGCAAAACGAACCCTGGATCACCCTAAAGGGGCCTTAATCAACTTCTAAACAGGCTCAAAGGGGCAAAACGAACCCTGGCCCACCCTAAAGGGGCCTTAAACAACTTCTAAACAGGCCCAAAGGGGCAAAACGAACCCTGGACCACCCTAAAGGGGCCTTAAACAACTTCTAAACAGGCTCAAAGGGGCAAAACGAACCCTGGACCACCCTAAAGGGGCCTTAAACAACTTCTAAACAGGCTCAAAGGGGCAAAACGAACCCTGGACCACCCTAAAGGGGCCTTAAACAACTTCTAAACAGGCCCAAAGGGGCAAAACGAACCCTGGACCACCCTAAAGGGGCCTTAAACAACTTCTAAACAGGCTCAAAGGGGCAAAACGAACCCTGGACCACCCTAAAGGGGCCTTAAACAACTTCTAAACAGGCTCAAAGGGGCAAAACGAACCCTGGACCACCCTAATGGGGCCTTAAACAACTTCTACACAGGCTCAAAGGGGCAAAACGAACCCTGGACCACCCTAAAGGGGCCTTAAACAACTTCTAAACAGGCCCAAAGGGGCAAAACGAACCCTGGACCACCCTCATGGGGCCTTAAACAACTTCTAAACAGACCCAAAGGGGCAAAACGAACCCTGGATCACCCTAAAGGGGACTTAAACAACTTCTAAACAGGCTCAAAGGGGCAAAACGAACCCTGGACCACCCTAAAGGGGCCTTAAACAACTTCTAAACAGGCTCAAAGGAGCAAAACGAACCCTGGACCACCCTAAAGGGGCCTTAAACAACTTCTAAACAGGCTCAAAGGGGCAAAACGAACCCTGGACCACCCTAAAGGGGCCTTAAACAACTTCTAAACAGGCCCAAAGGGGCAAAATGAACCCTGGACCACCCTAAAGGGGCCTTAAACAACTTCTAAACAGGCTCAAAGGGGCAAAACGAACCCTGGACCACCCTAAAGAGGCCTTAAACAACTTCTAAACAGGCCCAAATGGGCAAAACGAACCCTGGACCACCCTCATGGGGCCTTAAACAACTTCTAAACAGGCCCAAAGGGGCAAAACGAACCCTGGATCACCCTAAAGGGGCCTTAAACAACTTCTAAACAGGCCCAAAGGGGCAAAACGAACCCTGGACCACCCTAAAGGGGCCTTAAACAACTTCTAAACAGGCCCAAAGGGGCAAAACGAACCCTGGACCACCCTAAAGGGGCCTTAAACAACTTCTAAACAGGCTCAAAGGGGCAAAACGAACCCTGGACCACCCTAAAGGGGCCCCAAACAACTTCTAAACAGGCCCAAAGGGGCAAAACGAACCCTGGACCACCCTAAAGGGGCCTTAAACAACTTCTAAACAGGCCCAAAGGGGCAAAACGAACCGTGGACCACCCTAAAGGGGCCTTAAACAACTTCTAAACAAGCTCAAAGGGGCAAAACGAACCCTGGACCACCCTAAAGGGGCCTTAAACAACTTCTAAACAGGCCCAAAGTGGCAAAACGAACCCTGGACCACCCTAAAGGGGCCCCAAACAACTTCTAAACAGGCTCAAAGGGGCAAAACGAACCCTGGACCACCCAAATGGGGCCTTAAACAACTTCTAAACAGGCTCAAAGGGGCAAAAAGAACCCTGGACCACCCTAAAGGGGCCTTAAACAACTTCTAAACAGGCTCAAAGGGGCAAAACGAACCCTGGACCACCCTAAAGGGGCCTTAAACAACTTCTAAACAGGCCCAAAGGGGCAAAACGAACCCTGGACCACCCTAAAGGGGCCTTAAACAACTTCTAAACAGGCTCAAAGGGGCAAAACGAACCCTGGACCACCCTAAAGGGGCCTTAAACAACTTCTAAACAGGCTCAAAGGGGCAAAACGAACCCTGGACCACCCTAAAGGGGCCTTAAACAACTTCTAAACAGGCCCAAAGGGGCAAAACGAACCCTGGACCACCCTAAAGGGGCCTTAAACAACTTCTAAACAGGCCCAAAGGGGCAAAACGAACCCTGGACCACCCTAAAGGGGCCTTAAACAACTTCTAAACAGGCTCAAAGGGGCAAAACGAACCCTGGACCACCCTAATGGGGCCTTAAACAACTTCTACACAGGCTCAAAGGGGCAAAACGAACCCTGGACCACCCTAAAGGGGCCTTAAACAACTTCTAAACAGGCCCAAAGGGGCAAAACGAACCCTGGACCACCCTCATGGGGCCTTAAACAACTTCTAAACAGACCCAAAGGGGCAAAACGAACCCTGGATCACCCTAAAGGGGACTTAAACAACTTCTAAACAGGCTCAAAGGGGCAAAACGAACCCTGGACCACCCTAAAGGGGCCTTAAACAACTTCTAAACAGGCCCAAATGGGCAAAACGAACCCTGGACCACCCTCATGGGGCCTTAAACAACTTCTAAACAGGCCCAAAGGGGCAAAACGAACCCTGGATCACCCTAAAGGGGCCTTAAACAACTTCTAAACAGGCCCAAAGGGGCAAAACGAACCCTGGACCACCCTAAAGGGGCCTTAAACAACTTCTAAACAGGCTCAAAGGGGCAAAACGAACCCTGGCCCACCCTAAAGGGGCCTTAAAAAACTTCTAAACAGGCCCAAAGGGGCAAAACGAACCCTGGACCACCCTAAAGGGGCCTTAAACAACTTCTAAACAGGCCCAAAGGGGCAAAACGAACCCTGGATCACCCTAAAGGGGCCTTAATCAACTTCTAAACAGGCTCAAAGGGGCAAAACGAACCCTGGCCCACCCTAAAGGGGCCTTAAACAACTTCTAAACAGGCCCAAAGGGGCAAAACGAACCCTGGACCACCCTAAAGGGGCCTTAAACAACTTCTAAACAGGCTCAAAGGGGCAAAACGAACCCTGGACCACCCTAAAGGGGCCTTAAACAACTTCTAAACAGGCTCAAAGGGGCAAAACGAACCCTGGACCACCCTAAAGGGGCCTTAAACAACTTCTAAACAGGCCCAAAGGGGCAAAACAAACCCTGGACCACCCTAAAGGGGCCTTAAACAACTTCTAAACAGGCTCAAAGGGGCAAAACGAACCCTGGACCACCCTAAAGGGGCCTTAAACAACTTCTAAACAGGCTCAAAAGGGCAAAACGAACCCTGGACCACCCTAATGGGGCCTTAAACAACTTCTACACAGGCTCAAAGGGGCAAAACGAACCCTGGACCACCCTAAAGGGGCCTTAAACAACTTCTAAACAGGCCCAAAGGGGCAAAACGAACCCTGGACCACCCTCATGGGGCCTTAAACAACTTCTAAACAGACCCAAAGGGGCAAAACGAACCCTGGATCACCCTAAAGGGGACTTAAACAACTTCTAAACAGGCTCAAAGGGGCAAAACGAACCCTGGACCACCCTAAAGGGGCCTTAAACAACTTCTAAACAGGCTCAAAGGAGCAAAACGAACCCTGGACCACCCTAAAGGGGCCTTAAACAACTTCTAAACAGGCTCAAAGGGGCAAAACGAACCCTGGACCACCCTAAAGGGGCCTTAAACAACTTCTAAACAGGCCCAAAGGGGCAAAATGAACCCTGGACCACCCTAAAGGGGCCTTAAACAACTTCTAAACAGGCTCAAAGGGGCAAAACGAACCCTGGACCACCCTAAAGAGGCCTTAAACAACTTCTAAACAGGCCCAAATGGGCAAAACGAACCCTGGACCACCCTCATGGGGCCTTAAACAACTTCTAAACAGGCTCAAAGGGGCAAAACGAACCCTGGACCACCCTAAAGGGGCCTTAAACAACTTCTAAACAGGCTCAAAGGGGCAAAACGAACCCTGGACCACCCTAAAGGGGCCTTAAACAACTTCTAAACAGGCCCAAAGGGGCAAAACAAACCCTGGACCACCCTAAAGGGGCCTTAAACAACTTCTAAACAGGCTCAAAGGGGCAAAACGAACCCTGGACCACCCTAAAGGGGCCTTAAACAACTTCTAAACAGGCTCAAAAGGGCAAAACGAACCCTGGACCACCCTAATGGGGCCTTAAACAACTTCTACACAGGCTCAAAGGGGCAAAACGAACCCTGGACCACCCTAAAGGGGCCTTAAACAACTTCTAAACAGGCCCAAAGGGGCAAAACGAACCCTGGACCACCCTCATGGGGCCTTAAACAACTTCTAAACAGACCCAAAGGGGCAAAACGAACCCTGGATCACCCTAAAGGGGACTTAAACAACTTCTAAACAGGCTCAAAGGGGCAAAACGAACCCTGGACCACCCTAAAGGGGCCTTAAACAACTTCTAAACAGGCTCAAAGGAGCAAAACGAACCCTGGACCACCCTAAAGGGGCCTTAAACAACTTCTAAACAGGCTCAAAGGGGCAAAACGAACCCTGGACCACCCTAAAGGGGCCTTAAACAACTTCTAAACAGGCCCAAAGGGGCAAAATGAACCCTGGACCACCCTAAAGGGGCCTTAAACAACTTCTAAACAGGCTCAAAGGGGCAAAACGAACCCTGGACCACCCTAAAGAGGCCTTAAACAACTTCTAAACAGGCCCAAATGGGCAAAACGAACCCTGGACCACCCTCATGGGGCCTTAAACAACTTCTAAACAGGCCCAAAGGGGCAAAACGAACCCTGGATCACCCTAAAGGGGCCTTAAACAACTTCTAAACAGGCCCAAAGGGGCAAAACGAACCCTGGACCACCCTAAAGGGGCCTTAAACAACTTCTAAACAGGCCCAAAGGGGCAAAACGAACCCTGGACCACCCTAAAGGGGCCTTAAACAACTTCTAAACAGGCTCAAAGGGGCAAAACGAACCCTGGACCACCCTAAAGGGGCCCCAAACAACTTCTAAACAGGCCCAAAGGGGCAAAACGAACCCTGGACCACCCTAAAGGGGCCTTAAACAACTTCTAAACAGGCCCAAAGGGGCAAAACGAACCGTGGACCACCCTAAAGGGGCCCCAAACAACTTCTAAACAAGCTCAAAGGGGCAAAACGAACCCTGGACCACCCTAAAGGGGCCTTAAACAACTTCTAAACAGGCCCAAAGTGGCAAAACGAACCCTGGACCACCCTAAAGGGGCCCCAAACAACTTCTAAACAGGCTCAAAGGGGCAAAACGAACCCTGGACCACCCAAATGGGGCCTTAAACAACTTCTAAACAGGCTCAAAGGGGCAAAACGAACCCTGGACCACCCTAAAGGGGCCTTAAACAACTTCTAAACAGGCTCAAAGGGGCAAAACGTACCCTGGACCACCCTAAAGGGGCCTTAAACAACTTCTAAACAGGCCCAAAGGGGCAAAACGAACCCTGGACCACCCTAAAGGGGCCTTAAACAACTTCTAAACAGGCTCAAAGGGGCAAAACGAACCCTGGACCACCCTAAAGGGGCCTTAAACAACTTCTAAACAGGCTCAAAGGGGCAAAACGAACCCTGGACCACCCTAAAGGGGCCTTAAACAACTTCTAAACAGGCCCAAAGGGGCAAAACGAACCCTGGACCACCCTAAAGGGGCCTTAAACAACTTCTAAACAGGCTCAAAGGGGCAAAACGAACCCTGGACCACCCTAAAGGGGCCTTAAACAACTTCTAAACAGGCTCAAAGGGGCAAAACGAACCCTGGACCACCCTAATGGGGCGTTAAACAACTTCTACACAGGCTCAAAGGGGCAAAACGAACCCTGGACCACCCTAAAGGGGCCTTAAACAACTTCTAAACAGGCCCAAAGGGGCAAAACGAACCCTGGACCACCCTCATGGGGCCTTAAACAACTTCTAAACAGACCCAAAGGGGCAAAACGAACCCTGGATCACCCTAAAGGGGACTTAAACAACTTCTAAACAGGCTCAAAGGGGCAAAACGAACCCTGGACCACCCTAAAGGGGCCTTAAACAACTTCTAAACAGGCTCAAAGGGGCAAAACGAACCCTGGACCACCCTAAAGGAGCCTTAAACAACTTCTAAACAGGCTCAAAGGGGCAAAACGAACCCTGGACCACCCTAAAGGGGCCTTAAACAACTTCTAAACAGGCCCAAAGGGGCAAAACGAACCCTGGACCACCCTAAAGGGGCCTTAAACAACTTCTAAACAGGCTCAAAGGGGCAAAACGAACCCTGGACCACCCTAAAGAGGCCTTAAACAACTTCTAAACAGGCCCAAATGGGCAAAACGAACCCTGGACCACCCTCATGGGGCCTTAAACAACTTCTAAACAGGCCCAAAGGGGCAAAACGAACCCTGGATCACCCTAAAGGGGCCTTAAACAACTTCTAAACAGGCCCAAAGGGGCAAAACGAACCCTGGACCACCCTAAAGGGGCCTTAAACAACTTCTAAACAGGCTCAAAGGGGCAAAACGAACCCTGGACCACCCTAAAGGGGCCTTAAACAACTTCTAAACAGGCTCAAAGGGGCAAAACGAACCCTGGACCACCCTAAAGGGGCCCCAAACAACTTCTAAACAGGCCCAAAGGGGCAAAACGAACCCTGGACCACCCTAAAGGGGCCTTAAACAACTTCTAAACAGGCCCAAAGGGGCAAAACGAACCCTGGATCACCCTAAAGGGGCCTTAAACAACTTCTAAACAGGCCCAAAGGGGCAAAACGAACCCTGGACCACCCTAAAGGGGCCCCAAACAACTTCTAAACAGGAAGGAGTCAGAGAAAGATACAAAATAACCAGATAGAGAGCGTTATTGTTAAAATAAATGCTACTTTTATTGGGGGATTTTGTTACATAGTTCAGGGAAGGGGAAAGTGAAATAAAAAGATCTCTTAATAATAGTCTGCTGCGGTCCCTTTCCGTTCCTTTGGTGAGCGATCTACGGAACTCTCCGCTGCGTTTTCAAATCAATTTGAAAGCCGGGGTGACGGTCATCAAAAATGAACCCTGGATCACCCTAAAGGGGCCTTAAACAACTTCTAAACAGGCCCAAAGGGGCAAAACGAACCCTGGACCACCCTAAAGGGGCCCCAAACAACTTCTAAACAGGCTCAAAGGGGCAAAACGAACCCTGGATCACCCTAAAGGGGCCTTAAACAACTTCTAAACAGGCCCAAAGGGGCAAAACGAACCCTGGATCACCCTAAAGGGGCCTTAAACAACTTCTAAACAGGCCCAAAGGGGCAAAACGAACCCTGGACCACCCTAAAGGGGCCCCAAACAACTTCTAAACAGGCTCAAAGGGGCAAAACGAACCCTGGATCACCCTAAAGGGGCCTTAAACAACTTCTAAACAGGCCCAAATGGGCAAAACGAACCCTGGACCACCCTAAAGGGGCCTTAAACAACTTCTAAACAGGCTCAAAGGGGCAAAACGAACCCTGGCCCACCCTAAAGGGGCCTTAAACAACTTCTAAACAGGCCCAAAGGGGCAAAACGAACCCTGGACCACCCTAAAGAGGCCTTAAACAACTTCTAAACAGGCCCAAAGGGGCAAAACGAACCCTGGATCACCCTAAAGGGGCCTTAATCAACTTCTAAACAGGCTCAAAGGGGCAAAACGAACCCTGGCCCACCCTAAAGGGGCCTTAAACAACTTCTAAACAGGCCCAAAGGGGCAAAACGAACCCTGGACCACCCTCATGGGGCCTTAAACAACTTCTAAACAGGCTCAATGGGGCAAAACGAACCCTGGACCACCCTAAAGGGGCCTTAAAGAACTTCTAAACAGGCCCAAAGTGGCAAAACGAACCCTGGATCACCCTAAAGGGGCCTTAAACAACTTCTAAACAGGCCCAAAGGGGCAAAACGAACCCTGGACCACCCTAAAGGGGCCTTAAACAACTTCTAAACAGGCCCAAAGGGGCAAAACGAACCCTGGACCACCCTCATGGGGCCTTAAACAACTTCTAAACAGGCTCAAAGGGGCAAAACGAACCCTGGACCACCCTAAAGGGGCCTTAAACAACTTCTAAACAGGTCAAAAGGGGCAAAACGAACCCTGGATCATCCTAAAGGGGCCTTAAACAACTTCTAAACAGGCTCAAAGGGGCAAAACGAACCCTGGACCACCCTAAAGGGGCCCCAAACAACTTCTAAACAGGCTCAAAGGGGCAAAACGAACCCTGGATCACCCTAAAGGGGCCTTAAACAACTTCTAAACAGGCCCAAATGGGCAAAACGAACCCTGGACCACCCTAAAGGGGCCTTAAACAACTTCTAAACAGGCTCAAAGGGGCAAAACGAACCCTGGACCACCCTAAAGGGGCCTTAAACAACTTCTAAACAGGCTCAAAGGGGCAAAACGAACCCTAGACCACCCTAAAGGGGCCTTAAACAACTTCTAAACAGGCCCAAAGGGGCAAAACGAACCCTGGATCACCCTAAAGGGGCCTTAATCAACTTCTAAACAGGCTCAAAGGGGCAAAACGAACCCTGGCCCACCCTAAAGGGGCCTTAAACAACTTCTAAACAGGCCCAAAGGGGCAAAACGAACCCTGGACCACCCTAAAGGGGCCTTAAACAACGTCTAAACAGGCCCAAAGGGGCAAAACGAACCCTGGACCACCCTAAAGGGGCCTTAAACAACTTCTAAACAGGCCCAAAGGGGCAAAACGAACCCTGGACCACCCTAAAGGGGCCTTAAACAACTTCTGAACAGGCCCAAAGGGGCAAAACGTACCCTGGACCACCCTCATGGGGCCTTAAACAACTTCTAAACAGGCTCAAAGGGGCAAAACGAACCCTGGACCACCCTAAAGGGGCCTTAAACAACTTCTAAACAGGTCAAAAGGGGCAAAACGAACGCTGGATCACCCTAAAGGGGCCTTAAACAACTTCTAAACAGGCTCAAAGGGGCAAAACGAACCCTGGCCCACCCTAAAGGGGCCTTAAACAACTTCTAAACAGGCCCAAAGGGGCAAAACGAACCCTGGACCACCCTAAAGGGGCCTTAAACAACTTCTAAACAGCTCAAAGGGCCAAAACGAACCCTGGACCACCCTAATGGGGCCTTAAACAACTTCTAAACAGGCTCAAAGGGGCAAAACGAACCCTGGACCACCCTAAAGGGGCCTTAAACAACTTCTAAACAGGCTCAAAGGGGCAAAACGAACCCTGGACCACCCTAAAGGGGCCTTAAACAACTTCTAAACAGGCCCAAAGGGGCAAAACGAACCCTGGACCACCCTAAAGGGGCCTTAAACAACTTCTAAACAGGCTCAAAGGGGCAAAACGAACCCTGGACCACCCTAAAGGGGCCTTAAACAACTTCTAAACAGGCTCAAAGGGGCAAAACGAACCCTGGACCACCCTCATGGGGCCTTAAACAACTTCTAAACAGGCTCAAAGGGGCAAAACGAACCCTGGACCACCCTAAAGGGGCCTTAAACAACTTCTAAACAGGCCCAAAGGGGCAAAACGAACCCTGGATCACCCTAAAGGGGCCTTAAACAACTTCTAAACAGGCCCAAAGGGGCAAAACGAACCCTGGACCACCCTAAAGGGGCCTTAAACAACTTCTAAACAGGCCCAAAGGGGCAAAACGAACCCTGGACCACCCTAAAGGGGCCTTAAACAACTTCTCAACAAGCTCAAAGGGGCAAAACGAACCCTGGACCACCCTAATGGGGCCTTAAACAACTTCTAAACAGGCCCAAAGGGGCAAAACGAACCCTGGATCACCCTAAAGGGGCCTTAAACAACTTCTAAACAGGCCCAAAGGGGCAAAACGAACCCTGGACCACCCTAAAGGGGTCTTAAACAACTTCTAAACAGGCTCAAAGGGGCAAAACGAACCCTGGATCACCCTAAAGGGGCCTTAAACAACTTCTAAACAGGCCCAAAGGGGCAAAATGTTGTCGACCGCGTTTTTAGGGGATCGGGCCCTTAAGGAGAGACCCGATCCGGTCCTGAGGGAACGGACCTTGGCGAACCCAAAAGGAGAATATAAGCCGAAATACAACCTGAAGCCTGAAATGAAGAAGGTCCGCCAAGTTGAAGGAAAATCCGCCAAGGAGTCTTTATTGAGCAATTCAGCTGAAAAGGACGCTAATAGCGATCATTCAATCTACTAGCGTAACATATGTTTAAACTGTGGCAGATTATCCTTTTGTTTTTGGGAAAGGGAGGTCTGGGTCATGGGGGCTGGGGTTCACGTTGGGGTCATAATATTTCCCATTTGATTTCATGATTTGACAATTATATGGGATAAAATGAAAATTAAAATAAAGTTGGAACATAAACCCAGCTGGGAAAAACACATATTTTCCGGGGATCCCAAAGAGTATAAATACATATAGGCAGATAGGTAGATTTCAAGGAGGAAAGGGAGAATCCATAAAGGTGGGTGACATTGCATAAAGGGGAAACATGAATGATATAAACAATTGAAAACATTTGATAAGAACGAAGTTCACAACACCTGGGGAACCCAATATGGAAATTCATAAGAGTGGAGTTCTAGCAGCATGATTTCACAATTCATGAAGTTAGCCCAACGATTAGAAATTCATACAACAGTGAATCATGAGAGTGTCCAAGTACATAGAATATGAAAATTCACAGATACATGAGGAAAAAGTTCATAAGGAATTCATAGAGATGGCATGGGGAAGAGGCACATGTGGGTAATAGTCTTCGGAAATATAAGATTCCATAAGTCCAGGGATAGGTCTGGGGAAGAGTGTCCTTCTCCTTCATAAAATCATGAAAGTATGAATGAAACGTGGAGGGCATCCGTCCGGGCACCCCCTGGCAGCTGTAGAGAGGGTAAGGGTTCTTGGAGAACTATGTTTCCCCAGCGAGAGAGCGATCCCCCCATCCCCAATTCACAGAAAGGGGCTAGGGATCTCTTAAAACCATTCCGCGGGCCGCGGGGAGAGGAAAGTCCGGGATAAGGCAGCAGTTTGGCTTGAAAGGAGCCGTCGGTCCCGTTTGACAGTCAGCTGTTGAGGTGCCGAAAACTGGACCGATTCCGGTTCCGCTGGTTGTCTTCGAGTCAGGAGCCTTAGAAAGGGTTAGGACTAAAAGAGGAGCGTTCTAGGGGTAATTTTGATTGAGATATGAGCCGATTTATATCGACCGCCATATTAATCTATGGCGGAGAAACCTCAGCCGGAGTTAAAGGGACGGGAGAGAGAGAGAAATTGCATGCAAAGGAAGGAGTCAGAGAAAGATACAAAATAACCAGATAGAGAGCGTTATTGTTAAAATAAATGCTACTTTTATTGGGGGATTTTGTTACATAGTTCAGGGAAGGGGAAAGTGAAATAAAAAGATCTCTTAATAATAGTCTGCTGCGGTCCCGTTCCGTTCCTTTGGTGAGCGATCTACGGAACTCTCCGCTGCGTTTTCAAATCAATTTGAAAGCCGGGGTGACGGTCATCATATTCCCCACTCGGGAGGGCGGGGCGAGATGGGCGGAGCCTATTTCGCCCCTGCCCTACCGCATAAGCATTATAACCTCTCAGCGGCAGCATGGCCATCTGTTGAGAGGGGTTCGAATGGTTCTTTTGCTGCAAATTTGGAACAGAGCGGGCAAATGCGACCAGCAGCAGCTTATCATTAGAAGGAAAAGGACTACAGCTAGAAAAGAGGAGAAATCCTTTGCAAAACCGGGCTAGAATTGACAGGGAGGGTTAGAGAAGAAATGAGAATTAGGGTTAGGGTTAGCACCCTGGACAGCTCCCAGCGGTGAAGGATAGGGAAAGAACAGGGAGAGAAAAATAGAAATAAAATTAGAACTCACGGCTCTGGAGGTAGTACCATGGACAGCTCCCAGTGGAACCGCGGTGTCAGTTCTTCCGAGCGGGGGGGTTTGAAGTGAGGGCCGGTTTGACAGCTGTCAAAGTGAGCTGTCAAATGTTTGTAAGTCCAAAAAGGGGTGTTCCCGTGGTACTAGAGGGATGGGATTTGGAGGGATCCTCGGAGGGGGTCTTGTGCTTCCGTCTCTGGCGTTTGGTCTTTCTCCGGACCTCGGGAGGGTGTGGGTCAGGACAGTTTGCGGGCGGCAGGCCCTGAGGAGGTGTTTTCCGGAACAACACCTTCAGGTCGTCTCCCAGCTCAGCAGTCCACAGGTCTTTGTCTCCCTCACCGCTGGTGGGGGCTGGTTCTGGTTCTGGAGCACTCTTGATAGATCCTGGCACATATTCCAGCAACCTTGCAAGCGATGTAGGAGATCAGGAGGATTTCGAGGAGGTCGGGATGCCATCTTCACCAGGCGCCTCCTAGTGACCACAGCCAGGTCCAGCACCTCCACCCGGGAAGGGGGGGGGTCCAAGGGGTAGAGAATGCCTCAAGACAGCAAAGAAAAGAGATCACGTGTCCCATCCCCACTCCCCTTCCCCCAAGACCCTAAGTGTGGAGGGTTAATTTTATAAGGAAGAATAAAAGGAGGGGAAAAAATGGAAATAAATCATTCATACCTTTTGGGACGTTTTCAATACTGAAGGTTCCTCTGGCACCCTCGCAGCCATGTTTGGGCTCCCCACTCGCGCCTGACCCAGCGACCAACAGCGAGGGTCCTGTTCGTGGCTCCATGGGGACGCACCTTCAGCCTCTGCCGCCTCTTCTCAGGTGAGGGGGGGTCGCCCTTACCTGCCAGCCTTCTCCTGGTCTCGTGGGGGCGCCCTTTCCTCCCTGCAGTTGAAGGGGGATGTTCTTCTGCTCAGGGTCAGCCTTACGATCGGAGCCAGCTTGTGGGTGGGGGCCTCATCACCGTGATGGCACCCCACTGGTTGCTCTCGCCTTATCTGAGCTGGGTTTCTCAGAGTCTCTTTATAGCCACAGGAGCGGATGATGGTCCTGGTAGTCCAGGTCGGAGTGGGGTGCCTTCCATGTGGGGTGCTAGGGTTCCCATTCTACATTTTCCAACGGTCCCTTTTATACTAAGAGAGTGTTAGTAAAAACCCCTAACCCATTGTATACACAGTCATTCAAGAAATAGCAAACAAGAGAGAGAGAGAGAGAGAGGAACAGAAAGGATAGCTCAAGGAAGAAAACCATAAGGAAGAGGAACAAAACTTGGTTCCCCATATTTAAAGGACAGACAAAACTCCAAAGTCAAGGCAACAAACAAAGAATACTACTCAGAGAACAGGGAAGCCCCAGGCAGGACTCAGCCAGTCTCTGAAGATGGAAGGTTTTCCAAAGATACACAATATCCCCCAGAGAGAAGGGGGGGGCTGAGAGGGAGATTCAAAAAGGGGAGGGGTTTTGCAGGGTTGCCCAAAGGGATTGGGTGAAGAAAAAAGAAAAAGGGAAAGGAGTCTTTGAGGACACAGGATCCTTTAGTTTGAGCAAATTTCAAGGTGTGACCTGACGATTTGGAAAGAATGCCAGATCAAAGGTCCCACTTACAATTGTAACCAACAAAAATGCAAATTGACAGTCTAAAAATTTATGTTCCTCTGGGATCTTTGGGGAGTTTCTGGAGTTTTTGGGTAAAGTTTTGAAAGCAAACAGAAAAGAAGAGGGAAAAAGGGAATTGAACTGTGACTCAAAAATTCAGAAGCAGATTGCTTTGAAAAGGAGGGGGAGAGGGGAAAATAATTCTTTGGAGAACTATTGACCCAATATTCAGGCTTCAGATAAAACAGAGGATGGCAATGGATGTTTTATGGTCTCTGAACAGTCAATTCCTCCTTCCTCTGAGGGTCCTCATCCCCCCCGGCCCCTCCTTTCCCCCTGTTCCTCTGGCCAAAAAGGACGAGCGAGAGGAAGAGAGGGAGAGATTAAGGGAAGGGGGGGGCCGCAAGGGGGAAGAAGTCTTGGGGTGGAGAGGGAATAGGAGGTTGGGAAACGGAGGGGAGATGGGGCTGAGAGAAAACAGAGGGCTGGGAAACGGAGGGGAGATGGGGCTGAGAGAAAACAGAGGGCTGGGAAACGGAGGGGGGACGGGGGAAATGGCAGGGAGTTGGGAGAGTGAGTCTGGAAGAGTGGGATCCCGGGAAGCAGAGGTTCCCTTGAAGGGTCGATTTGGGGGTTCTGGGTCGGTGCAGGACTCAGAACAGGGGGAGAAAACGGGAGATGAGGTGGGGCAAGGGATGGGGGTCGGGGTTGGTAAGGTGGGGGGCAAGCAAATGTCTCCAGAAGTTCCTCTTCTGGTGGAGGCGGGAGGGGAAGTAGGTCTAGAGAGGAGCTTCTGAGGAGGGTAGGTTTGGAGCCCACGTCCCTGCATGGGAAGACTTGGACCCCCCTCCCCCCTTCCACTCTCCCTCTGGCTTAAGGCCATGAACATCGCAGCATAAGCAAGTTGGGACCACTTGCCTTCCCCCTGGCGAGTCACCTTAGGTCAACACTCCGAATTCGGCGACTCGAGCAAGGGGGGGGGCAAGCTGTTCCCCCTTCAAGGGCCACCAGGGGCCACTTATGTGCTCTGAGTTAGCCCAACCTGGCCTGCACCATGTTTTTCGATGCAAAGCCCACCCCAATTGGCCAGGATCTTACCCAATGGAGACTCCCTGGGGATGTCTACTGGGGTGGGACACCCTAGACGTGCTGAACAAACACCCATTCTTGGCTCAGCCCCTGCCCAGTACCTGACAGTTAACGGAGTAACGACTCACCCAACCGGCTAGGTGCCGCTCATCCTACCGAGAGTTCCCTCCACCAAGACTGAATGGCTGGCGTCCGTGGAATCCGCAGGTGCCCCGGGAACACAACCGTTCCCCTACCCCACGGTCCTTGAACCTGTAATCTTACAAGCCAGACTGTTCTCACACGCCCCCCGGGTGCCAGATGTTCCCGCGTTTCACCAGGAATTTGTTACCGAGCCCTGATCCGAAGTGCAATACCTCCAGAGCTCCGCCCACCTGGGTCTCAACAACGGGGCCGGTTCCCTTTTATTTTTCCAGGGCGTCCCCTGTTTCACGTTGGCGCCTTTCCTTCGAGGAGCTAAAAATCTGCTTCCTCCTATCTGGCTCCTTTGTTCAGTACCCTGAATCAGATCTAGAGAGAGAAAGGGACTGCCAGAGAAATTTGGATGTGAAATGAGGTCAAATTGTTGGTCGGAGGGCCCTCCTTGCAGGCGTTTCTCTCCCCAACCTGTTGGGGACCAAGGTCGCCGCTTGGGATTTTAGCCTAAAAAATTGATTTTTTGGAACTTCCAAGCAAGTCCCTTCGTGGTCGCCAAATTATGTTGTCGACCGCGTTTTTAGGGGATCGGGCCCTTAAGGAGAGACCCGATCCGGTCCTGAGGGAACGGACCTTGGCGAACCCAAAAGGAGAATATAAGCCGAAATACAACCTGAAGCCTGAAATGAAGAAGGTCCGCCAAGTTGAAGGAAAATCCGCCAAGGAGTCTTTATTGAGCAATTCAGCTGAAAAGGACGCTAATAGCGATCATTCAATCTACTAGCGTAACATATGTTTAAACTGTGGCAGATTATCCTTTTGTTTTTGGGAAAGGGAGGTCTGGGTCATGGGGGCTGGGGTTCACGTTGGGGTCATAATATTTCCCATTTGATTTCATGATTTGACAATTATATGGGATAAAATGAAAATTAAAATAAAGTTGGAACATAAACCCAGCTGGGAAAAACACATATTTTCCGGGGATCCCAAAGAGTATAAATACATATAGGCAGATAGGTAGATTTCAAGGAGGAAAGGGAGAATCCATAAAGGTGGGTGACATTGCATAAAGGGGAAACATGAATGATATAAACAATTGAAAACATTTGATAAGAACGAAGTTCACAACACCTGGGGAACCCAATATGGAAATTCATAAGAGTGGAGTTCTAGCAGCATGATTTCACAATTCATGAAGTTAGCCCAACGATTAGAAATTCATACAACAGTGAGTCATGAGAGTGTCCAAGTACATAGAATATGAAAATTCACAGATACATGAGGAAAAAGAGTTCATAAGGAATTCATAGAGATGGCATGGGGAAGAGGCACATGTGGGTAATAGTCTTCGGAAATATAAGATTCCATAAGTCCAGGGATAGGTCTGGGGAAGAGTGTCCTTCTCCTTCATAAAATCATGAAAGTATGAATGAAACGTGGAGGGCATCCGTCCGGGCACCCCCTGGCAGCTGTAGAGAGGGTAAGGGTTCTTGGAGAACTATGTTTCCCCAGCGAGAGAGCGATCCCCCCATCCCCAATTCACAGAAAGGGGCTAGGGATCTCTTAAAACCATTCCGCGGGCCGCGGGGAGAGGAAAGTCCGGGATAAGGCAGCAGTTTGGCTTGAAAGGAGCCGTCGGTCCCGTTTGACAGTCAGCTGTTGAGGTGCCGAAAACTGGACCGATTCCGGTTCCGCTGGTTGTCTTCGAGTCAGGAGCCTTAGAAAGGGTTAGGACTAAAAGAGGAGCGTTCTAGGGGTAATTTTGATTGAGATATGAGCCGATTTATATCGACCGCCATATTAATCTATGGCGGAGAAACCTCAGCCGGAGTTAAAGGGACGGGAGAGAGAGAGAAATTGCATGCAAAGGAAGGAGTCAGAGAAAGATACAAAATAACCAGATAGAGAGCGTTATTGTTAAAATAAATGCTACTTTTATTGGGGGATTTTGTTACATAGTTCAGGGAAGGGGAAAGTGAAATAAAAAGATCTCTTAATAATAGTCTGCTGCGGTCCCGTTCCGTTCCTTTGGTGAGCGATCTACGGAACTCTCCGCTGCGTTTTCAAATCAATTTGAAAGCCGGGGTGACGGTCATCAAAAACGAACCCTGGATCACCCTAAAGGGGCCTTAAACAACTTCTAAACAGGCCCAAAGGGGCAAAACGAACCCTGGACCACCCTAAAGGGGCCCCAAACAACTTCTAAACAGGCTCAAAGGGGCAAAACGAACCCTGGATCACCCTAAAGGGGCCTTAAACAACTTCTAAACAGGCCCAAATGGGCAAAACGAACCCTGGATCACCCTAAAGGGGCCTTAAACAACTTCTAAACAGGCCCAAAGGGGCAAAACGAACCCTGGACCACCCTAAAGGGGCCCCAAACAACTTCTAAACAGGCTCAAAGGGGCAAAACGAACCCTGGATCACCCTAAAGGGGCCTTAAACAACTTCTAAACAGGCCCAAATGGGCAAAACGAACCCTGGACCACCCTAAAGGGACCTTAAACAACTTCTAAACAGGCTCAAAGGGGCAAAACGAACCCTGGCCCACCCTAAAGGGGCCTTAAACAACTTCTAAACAGGCCCAAAGGGGCAAAACGAACCCTGGACCACCCTAAAGGGGCCTTAAACAACTTCTAAACAGGCCCAAAGGGGCAAAACGAACCCTGGATCACCCTAAAGGGGCCTTAATCAACTTCTAAACAGGCTCAAAGGGGCAAAACGAACCCTGGCCCACCCTAAAGGGGCCTTAAACAACTTCTAAACAGGCCCAAAGGGGCAAAACGAACCCTGGACCACCCTAAAGGGGCCTTAAACAACTTCTAAACAGGCCCAAAGGGGCAAAACGAACCCTGGACCACCCTAAAGGGGCCTTAAACAACTTCTTCTGGTATCTCTACCAGAGATCTAGTGCTTCAATTACAAACCCACTATCCCATAGAACAGGGGTCCCCAAACTAAGGCCTGGGGGGCCGGATGCGGCCCATCAAAGCCATTTCTCCGCCCCCCACAGCACAAGGGCAGAAGGAGATTGGGCTAAATGACCCAAGGGGTCTCTTTTTCCAACCCTTATTATTATTATTATTATTATTATTATTATTATTATTATTGTTGTTGTTATTTATTAACATTGAGGCTGGGTAGCCATCTGTCAGGGGTGCTTTGCTTGTGCTTTTGGTGCACAAAGGCAGAAGGGGGTTGGACTCAATGGCCCAAGGGGTCTCTTCCAACTCTCTTTATTATTATTATTATTATTATTATTATTATTATTATTATTATTATTATTATTAACATTGAGGCTGGGTGGCCATGGCCATCTGTTAGGGGTGCTTTGCTTGTGCTTTCCGTGCACAAAGGTAGAAGGGGATTGAACTCAATTGCCCAAAGGGTCTCTTCCAACCCTCTTTTTTGTTGTTGTTGTTGATATTATTATTGCTCGGTGGCCAACTATAGTCCGGCCTTCCAACGGTCCAAATGATCGTGAACTGGCCCCCTGTTTAAAAAGTTTGGGGACCCCTGCCATAGAAAGTATTTGTGGCAGTTAAAACATCAAATATCAAAATGCAGTGGAAAAGGTGCATCTTCAACCTCCTTAAAGTCTCCTTCTTGTCCTCAGTTACTTCTTTACAGCCACCTAGTGGCAAGGACTGATATGAAATACAGTGCAGAACTTGATTTCTGACTTCTAATCAAAATAAGCATAATGAAATTTTCAGATCCATATCTTTGTCCTTGTGTCTGCAATTTCTGTCACATGGAAGATGTATTCTTTAACACACCAGCAGTTCAAGGACAAGAGAAAACCAATGAGATAAAAAAAGGCAAAGGGAGAGATACCTTGATGAAAATTAGAACATCAAGTACCATTTTATGTCGCATATTCAAACAAGGATGTTTGCATTTATACCAAATCTTTATGTATAAAATGTATTCAACAATTATATGTCAATAATCTTGAGCAAAAATCACAGTGGACTAAAAGAACATTAAAAGGAAGTTCTAGGAAGCTCATTGGAATAGCATGAACCTTGTCTGTAAACCTAAACTGTCCAGAAAATTTAAATTAACTAAGAACTGTGTCTCGATAGTGTCGATCTGAAAGTTCTTAAAGAAATGAGATGTGAAAATGCTGATCTTCTAGTATGAATATGTAACATGTTTTTAACATTAGTCTTTGTTCCAGAACACTGGGAAGTAGCAAAAGCTTGATTAAAGATAAAATATCAATAATGGTTAGCCCAAGAGAAATCTGCATGGTTTTGGCAGCGTTTAGTCCAACCTCACTAACTTTTCAAAGTTCTCCAAGAGAACTCAAGCATGCGATAACGGTAATCCTCAGATAAACAATGTTTATTTGAGTGTTTCAAAATCTTTTGACAAAATCCTCCATGTAAAACTTCTAAACAACTGTAGCAGTTGTGAGATAAGAGGATGGGCGAGTTGGTAGATCAGTAACCGATCAAACAATAGGAAGAATACAAGGTACTTTAAGTCATGGATCTGTCTTAGATTTGGGAGTGCTCTACAGCAGTGGTTCTCAACCTTTTTTTTGACTAGGGCCCATTTGACCAGGAACCACTTTGCCCAGGAACCACGTTGGCTAGAGATCACATCTACCAGGGACCACTCTCCAGCATTAGTACCAAAAGGGTTATGAATCAGTTTTTTGTTAACTTTAGATTAGGTTTGGTTATTCTAGAATGCTGTTTCAGAAAATTGCATTGGATAGACCACATCAGCCCTAGTTTCTAATATCGAACATATGCCATCCAGTAGTTGCCATCTGCTCGCCCACAAAAAACCATATTTAATAATCTAGATCTGATGTGGTCTATCCAATGCCATTTTCTGAATCAACACCCAAATGACCCCAGGAACAGGCCTAAAAATGAAGACAACAAGGCACCCCCACTTCCAGGTGCCACATGGACCGGCTCCACTCAGCGGGAGGGAAGAGGAGGAGAAGCAGCAGTCAGGAGGCTTGTCGCACCTTTCATGGGTAGTCAGCCTCTTCCCTCCCGACATCCTTATAGCTGCCCCCAGATGGCGCAGTGGACTAAGTGACTTGAAGGTTGGGTTGCTGACCTGAAGGCTGCCAGGTTCGAATCCCACCCGGGGAGAGTGCAGATGAGCTCCCTCTATCAGCTCCAGCTCCATGCAGGGACATGAGAGAAGCCTCCCACAAGGATGGTAAAAATATCAAAACATCCAGGCATTCCTTGGGCAATGTCCTTGCAGATGGCCAATTCTCTCACTCCCGAAGCGACTCAAGTTACTCCTGACACGAAAAAAAATCCTCATAGCTTTGGCACTATAAGAGGGTTTCGCGAGACCAGTTGCTCTCGTTGCAATGGTGTAGTAACGGTGATGCTGCGGACCGTATTTTAGTTTTTGGGAACCACTGGTGGTCCACAGATCAGAGGCTGGGAACTGCTGTTCTACAAGATGTAGGATAAAATAATTTGTAGTTATTGATAAAACCTATAAGGTTTACATAATAAAAATCACAACGATATCACAAATTACCTCAAAATATTGGCTCTAGCTTCTAGTCAATAAGGACCCTTCCAGACAGGCCTTATATCCCAGGATCTGGTCCCAGGTTTTCTGCATTAAACTGGAATATATGAGTCCCCACAGCCAGATAATCTGGGATAAACAGAAAACCTGGGATCAGAACCTGGGATATAGGGCCTGTCTGGAAAGGCCCTTAGACACACATTTAACTTCGGTAAAATCACCGTGCTTAGCTAAATAATTTTTGGTGCACAAAATTGTTTGATGATCAAGTCACTCTTGACTAGTTGTGCTTCTTTGCCATGTTTTCAATGCATTTGTCAGGGTCCTGAATAATCTTTCAGTTGAAGAAACAGTAACTGGTACTATACAAAACAGTCTGATGGTGAGGCAAATATCAGGAAATATTCCTTGCAATTTGTCATAAAGTTCATTCAAAAGTCTAATCACGTTTCTTTCAGAGCTGAAAACAATCCTGTGAATATTTTTAAGGTGAATGGTTCACTCGTGACAATACAATTTCTTTTCAAAAGAAGCCACTAGATATCTCTATCATATCTAAATAAATTATGTGCTTGGTGTAGAAAGTTCAATTTTCCTTGTCCACCTGTGCAAACCTGTGCCAACAAAGTTCAAAGACTCCATCCACCTGGTAGTTGCTTTCTGTCATGTGACAAGTTTTTAATTATGCTTGCAAATTTGAGCTTTAAATCAAAAAATAATTTTATTCTCTTTTAAAATCTATAAAAAAAAGGTATGTGTCTTCCATCAGTATAAATAAGAATATAAATGGCCATAAATCACAAAGATTAATCAATAACACTATGTAACATGATTTTTGTTCTTGGGTTATAAATATCATTTCCTAATTAGTTCTGTCATAAAAACATGGGAAAAGTTTATTAAACTGCAACAACTTTGCTTTTGCAGGACATACCGCAGCACATTTTGTTCTAGTTTTTCAATGACTATCTCATTGAGTCTCAACCATAGAATCATAGAGTTGGAAGAGATCTTATGGGCAATCCAGCCCAACCCCCTGCCAAGAAGCAGGAATTCAACCAAATCAACATAGTTTGCGGCAGCCACAAAAACAAAGTTTCTGGAATATAACAACTACAGTAGAGTCTCACTTATCCAAGCCTCGCTTATCCAATCTTCTGGATTATCCAAGCCATTTTTGTAGTCAATGTTTTCAATATATCGTGATATTTTGGTGCTCAATTTGTAAATACAGTAATTACTACATAACATTGCTGTGTATTGAACTACTTTTTCTGTCCAATTTGTTGTATAACATGATGTTTTGGTGCTTAATTTGTAAAATCATAACCTAATTTGATGTTTAATAGGCTTTTCCTTAATCCCTCCTTATTATCCAAGATATTCGCTTATCCAAGCTTCTGCCAGCCCGTTTAGCTTGGATAAGTGAGATTCTACTGTACTTTCAAAGTGGAAATAACACTTTCAAACCAGAAACAGAAAAATAAATAAATTTTGTTACCTAATATTGTAGTGGAACCTTTGTGCTACGGTCCTTGTTGGGCGCAGTGGAGGGATTGGAGACGAACAACTGAAGGAATTCCAAGAAAGCAGTTTTATTTGGCTAATGGCCACTAGGGTTCCCCCTCGCACAAAATAAGTGCTTTTCCAGGGAGAACCCCCAGTGGCGGGCTGAGTAAATATTTATACACACTACAGGGTTCGGGTTATGCCCGCCCACAAGCAAATTCATTGGCTTAGAGTTGTGACGCTGCCTGACTTGGACCCAATCAGTGCTGACCAGCGGGCCGGCCGCACTCTTTCTGTGCCGTGCTCACAATCATTCAGAGCGCCTGCGTACGCATGCGCTGTTTGTTTATCTTTAGCTTTCATTTCTTCAGAAACACATGATTTCCCAGAAGTCACATGTTTCTGTGAGTTTATGCACCCGGGTCGCTAGCTGTCGCCATCTCTGCCCATATATGGTATTTCCTGGGGTTCTTTAACCTCCCGCCTCACTCCCCCATTTTCTTTTTGCGAAGCGCATGTACAAAAGCTGAAGCAAAGCATTATGGTTCCATCCAATCCCGCTTGGCTTGGAGTATGGCTATCTTTTTTCCAGGTAAAGATTGTGTGACACACCTAGTACACATTTGCATCATTATTGGAGTGCAGCACATAACTATGAGAACAATGAACAATCCTAAAATCCCTACCAACAATATGTCCTTCAACCATTCTATTGAGGGTAACCAGCTAGTCACCCAGGAGAAGGGAGACCAACCTTCTACCTCCTGGACATTATTGTAAATTAGCTTTTGCAATGACTCGATGTCATCTTCAATAGTACTATTCAAGTTATGAAATTTCACTACACAACGCCCTCTAACCATGGCGCATAACCCCCCCCCCCGGCCGCCAGTAGGTAGTCAAGGGCCAACTTATGCTGTAGGGCCATCTGGCTGATTTCTTCTACTTCAGACTGGATTTCCCGGAAAATTTTACCAGTGGCATTTATGGACTTTTCAAGGCGGCAAGTCAGGCCTAGAACACTTCTACGATTTGCTTGAGCTACAATCCCTGGGTAAGCACCCAGGGTCAACAAGCCTGTGATCAGGCCTCCTCCTACACGGGAGGCTTCTGAACCTGACAGGGCCTTGTTAATAATGACCTCATCCGAGCATTCTGGTCCTAGAGGGCCTGTTTGCACAATGTCCCGTTTCAGGCGCTGATGCCTTTTGTGTAAGACCTGAACTGGGAATGTCAAATAACCCACACCGACACACTGGTAGTTGCCGGGGTGATAATTTGTGGCCCATTTATCAAAGAAAAACCATAGATTTGGATCCCTAATTTGCCATAACGGACAGAGGCTTTTACCTAGGCTCAGTTGGGTTAATTGTTGCAGTATGTTCATATAAGATTTTAGGCCCTCAATAGAATCATTCACACTAAATGTAGGATAATCTGGATACATGCTAGCCCACTCGGTTGCGGTTAGATTTAATCGTGAGACATACGATGTATTAAATCGTCCATGTAGATAGAACCGGTCTCGACAATGGGAGTAATTGCCTAATCGGGAAAAGAACGCCTGCCTAGTTCCCCAGTGTTTCCACTCAGAATTCCATATTCCCGATCCTCCACAACAGAAGCACAAACCCCTGGTGGAGGTATGGTATCTAAACCGTCGAAACCGAGTTTTATTTATTTTTTGCGGTATGCTAGAAAACACGGTAGGTGGACCCTCCTGAGCCTTGGACAATCCCTCCAACACAATCTGTGGTTCATCAATTAAATCGGGAAGAAATGAAAAATCTCCTATGGTGAGGGGGTGTTCATATATTAATGCTACCTCTTTCCCGTGCTGCTCAAACATATAATTGGCATGTTCTTTTATCCAATTCCCATGTGCTCTTTTTCCAAAAGAGAGAATAAAACTCAGCACAAATAATATACCAAACACAGTGCGCTTTCCTCCCCTCCTCATAACTTGTCTCCCACTTTTTCCTCTCAAAATGTCTAGCCACCATCTCCCGGAGAGCGCCTTTGTTGGGCCATGCTGCGACATACTTGACCACCGACGCTCCGTTGCACCCGAAGGGATCAGCTTCATGGCCTTGTTGACCCCTTAGGGAGTTGCCGGATGATCCTGAGTCTCAGGTCCTCACCAGGAACTCGCTCCGTCCGCCACTCCTCAGGTGCTAGTTTTACACGGGTGTAATGTATCCACGGCTTAATCTCCTTCACCTTCACTGCAGTGGGGGTAGACAGGAGCACAACATAGGGTCCTCGCCACTTGGGTCCCAATGGCTCAATCTTCCAATCCTTGACCAGAACCTCGTCACCTGGTGAAAAACAATGTAGAGGTGTGGTAGGGAATGGTGGATTCAATTCAGAAATGTATTTTTCTAACTGCTGCATTTGTCTGCCCAAAGCCTGAACCTGGGCCAATGTCTGTTTCTCTCCTATGAGGTGTTGCTCAGCTCCTGTCTCTAAGGCTCCCTTCAAGTTCAAAGGGGGTCGTCCATAGAGTCTTTCAAAAGGGGAGAGTCCTGTCCGTTTGTGTGGTGTACATCTGATTCCTAATAATGCCATGGGCAAAACCACCGTCCACGGCAATCCTGTCTCTTGGCAAAGTTTCCCAAGCTGAGCCTTTAATGTCCTATTCATTCTTTCCACTTTTCCAGAAGATTGGGGTCTATATGCACAATGTAACTTCCATTTTATGCCCAAAATTCTACATAATCCTTGCACGGCCTGTTGAATATATGCGGGGCCATTATCTGACCCAATTTCTAAGGGTATGCCAAATCTGGGAATAACATCTTTCATTAGAGCTCTTGACACCTCTACAGCCTTCTCAGTCCTTGTAGGGTAAGCCTCCACCCATCCTGTGTATGTGTCCACGAACACCAGTAAATATTTGTATCCTTTGTATGGGGGCATTTCTGTAAAGTCAGTGACTAAAGCTTCAAAGGGTACCCCACCCACATGTTGGACTCCTGGTGGCTTGAGGGGTCCTTCTCTGGGGTTATTTTTGATACATGTCCAGCATCTTCGGGCTGCTGCTGCCGTTAGGCTATGTAATCCATCGATATACAACTGTCGTCCTAGCAGATTTGCCAATGCCATTTTTCCTAAATGTGTGTTTTGGTGCATGTGTTGGACTAAGTGCCATGCCAAGTCCTTAGGGACGTAGACACGGGCGTCTGGCATCACTATGAGTTCTCCTGACCACTGACCCTTCTCCTTTAAGGCCCATTCTTCTTCCTCTGGTGTATATGTAATGTTATGTTCAGTTAATTCTACCTGTAGGGCCATTACCTGATGTTCAATATAGGGCAGCCTAGCTGCCTCTTTGGCTGCCAGATCAGCCTGCCTATTTCCTTGCACTACGGGATCGTCTCCACGTTGGTGCCCTTTACAATGCATCACAGCCACCTGCCTTGGCTTCCAAACCGCCTCCAGGAGATCCACAATCTCTCCAGCATGTTTCACGCACTTTCCTCCAGATGTGAGGAGCCCGCGCTCCTTGTACAGTGCTCCGTGTGCGTGGAGGGTAGTGAAGGCATATTTTGAGTCTGTGTAGACGTTAACCCGCTTTCCGCTTGACAATTCCAACGCTCGGGTCAGGGCAATCAATTCGGCCTTCTGGGCAGAAGTCCCCGGGGCAGTGACCCTGCTTCCAGCGTCTCTCCCCCCCACCGGACAACCGCATAACCTGAGTGTCTTTGATTATTTTCCATAAAGGAGCTTCCATCTGTGAACAGAGTGTCGTCCACCTTAGTCAGTGGCACATCCTTCAAATCCGGTCGACTGGAGAATACCTCATCCATCACCTGGGCACACTGATGGATCTTGGTGTCTCCTGGAGTCGGGAGCAAGGTGGCCGGATTCAGAGTGGAGCAAGTCTCCAGGGTCACCAGTGGGTTGTCACACAACAATCCCTCATATTTCATTAACCTCTCACTTGTGAGCCAGCGCGGTCCCTTAGTGTCTAACAGTGCCTTAACGCTATGGGGCACCTTAACTGTCAGTGGCTGTCCTAGGGTCAATTTATTTGCTTCTTTGATTAAATCTACTGATGCTGCCACAGCCCTCAGGCAAGGTGGCAATCCACGAGCCACTGTGTCCAATTGCTTTGACAAGTAGGCAATCGGCCTTTGCCATGAACCTAGTGGTTGGGTCAATACTCCAACCGCTGTTCCTTCCCGCTCTGCAGCGAACAGAGTGAATGGTTTTTCCAAATCGGGCAGTCCTAATGCTGGAGATGACATCAATGCTTCTTTTAATGCCTTAAACGCCTGTTGACATTCTTCTGTCCACTCAAACGGATCTTCTCTTCCACCTCTCGTAGCCTGGTACAGCGGCTTAGCCAACACGGCGTAGTTGGGGATCCACTGTCTGCAATATCCTGCTGATCCCAAGAATTCCCGCACCTGTCGCCGGGTACTGGGAGTGGGGATGGCGCAAACAACTTCCTTTCTTTCAGCTCCTAACATCTTCTTTCCTTCGGTCAGATGGAACCCCAAATATTTCACCATGGGACAGCACAACTGGGCCTTTTTCCTTGATACTTTGTAACCCTTTATTTCTAATTCCTTGAGTAGCCTCAAAGTATGGTCTCTACTGCCCTCTAGTGTCCGGCAAGCGACAAGCAGATCATCTACGTACTGAAGCCAAATTCCCTCTTCTTTAGGTATTACAAAATCCTGTAAGTCTTTGGCCAGGGCTTGACCAAAAATGGTTGGGCTGTCCCGGAACCCCTGAGGAAGGCGTGTCCAAACATACTGGGTCCTTTGCCCTGACTGCTGAGATTCCCATTGGAAAGCAAAGATCGGTTGGGATACAGGGGCCAATCGAATGCAAAAGAATGCATCCTTTAAATCCAATACAGTAAACCATTTGGCAAATGCTGGTACTAGACTCATCATGATGTATGGATTAGGCACTACTGGGGTTAGGGGAACGGTGACTTGATTTACAGCCCGCAAATCTTGAACTGGGCGATATTCTCCTTGTCCTCCTGGTTTCTTGACTGGGAGCAGGGGCGTGTTCCATGGGGAACTGCATGGTACCAATATCCCATGCTGCAGAAGTCGCTCTAGATGCTTTCTGATCCCCTGCACTGCCTCTCGACTGACGGGATACTGTGGCTTACATATGGGTCCCATTCCTCTTTTCACTTCCACCACCACCGGTGGAACATATTTAGCTAATCCTGGAGGATTATCTTCTGCCCACACTAAAGGAGTCTCATGCCATGGCCATTGTATTTCTTCAGTAAAAATCCTAACTTGAAACAGTCTCCATTCCTCTTCCATGGGAAATGATAGTTCCATTTGTCCATTCTTCATGAACTGGAGTTGTGCTTGTAATTTTGATAAAATGTCCCTTCCCAATAAAGGGACTGGGCAGTCTGGGAGATATAACAGATTGCAGGTGCGTTCTTTAAGGAAGGGGCACTTCTGGGTCTTCCCAGACACCCCTATTACTTTCGTAGTTTCCCGAGTTGGTGGACTAATTTTTGTATTTACTACTGATTTTTCGGCACCTGTGTCCACTAAAAAGTCCAATTGTTGGTCCCCGATTTCAAGTGTGACCATCGGCTCCCCGGGGTCCAACAAAACAAGAGCCTGGCTTCCTCATTCCTCTCCTCCATCCATATCTTCCCATTCTTCTTCCATCACAGCTGCTGCAGCTATCACCTCTCTCGCAGGAAAAGGTACGTAGTTTCCACGTCCTCTTCCCCTTCCTGGGTTTCTTCCTCTCTCAGGCCTTCCTCTTTCTCTCGGTCCTTCCTGACTTCCTTCTCTTCCTTCTGGGCATTCACCTTTCCAGTGTCCAAACTTCTTACATTTAGCACATTGGTCTCGACCTAACCTCCGAGGGGGCCCTCTTCTTCCTCCTTGTCCCCCTCTGGCATATCCTCCTCTTCCTCTCTGTCCACTTGCACTCTGTTCCATCATGGTAACTAATGCTTGATATTCCTGCTTCTTCTTCCTGTCCTTCTTCTCTTCTTCTACCTGGTCCCTTGCCATATAAACTTGATCTGCGAGTGCCAACAATTCATTCATAGTCTTTCCTAGAAATCCTGGTTGCTTTTGAATCTTTCTCCGGATGTCAGGAGCCGCTTGACTGATAAAAGACTGTTGAATCGCCCTCCTACTGTTTTCATCCTCCAAATTATACGGGCTATACTTTCTATATGCTGCCTCCAGCCTTTCCAAAAAGGCTGTTGGTGACTCAGATTTTTCCTGTACCACTCCCTGAATTTTTATAATGTTGACGGGTCGCGGCGGGCCCCTCTTTACCGCTTCTACCAATATACGCTGGAATCCTTTCAGTCTCTGCAAATGTCCTTCTTCTGCGGTGTCCCATTGGGGATCTATTTCCACAGGAAACCTCTGTGCTCCCCACTCGGCTGCATCACCATCTTGTGGGGCCCCAACCTGGGCTATGGCTACCCCATTATTCAACACTGCTCTCCTCTCTTCTGATGTGAACAACATATTCAATAATTGTCTGCAATCTTGCCAGGTGGGATTATGGGTTGCCATAATCCCTTCCAATAGCCTAGCCATAGCTTGGGGTTCTTCACTATAAGGTGGAGTATTATTTTTCCAATTCAAAATGTCACTACTACTGAAAGGCACTACCTGGTATGCTTGAACTATCTCATTCCTGTTGTTCATCACAGGCACCGTTCTCAAGGGCATCTGGAGGGCCGGTCCGGTCGGTGAATCACCGGGCCACACCGGAGCTCCATGTCTCCGAGTTTGTGCCGGAGAAGCATCACTGGGCATCCGTTGTGACCTCTTCTTTTCCTTTGTTTCCTCCTGATATTTTTCTAGGCTAGGATAGTGTTTCTTGGCTGCTTCGGTTGACTCTGGAGAGTAGGGTGGGGGTCCCGTTCCTAGTGTAGGTGCACCGGGGGCTGTTCCCTGGGGTGGGGGCGGTGGCAAGGGTGGCGGCAATAATTCCTGTTGTCTAGCCTGTACACTCAACTGTAAATCTGAGTAGTCCTCCTCATTGGATTGAAAAACTTCCTTCTTTTTCCCTTCCTTCTTCACCACCATACATTTGCCATTCCTGCACTGTCGAACCCAACCTGGATCTTCTCTAACTACCCGTTCCCAAGTAGCAATATAGACCCACTGGTTCGGATGATTCACAGCACAATATTCTTCCACTGTTCGGATCAGTTTCAGATCCCACGTTCCTTCTACTTGCCAACCTAACCCAAACTCTGGCCATTCTCCCTGACACAAATTCCTCAGTCTATAATCTCTCAGGTCCCTTGGATTTCCTGCTACGGCTCTAATAGCAAAAGAGCCAAAATTATCTAAGATGCATTGTAAGGGAGTGGAGCTCTTTGAATTTTTCTCTCCCATCCTGCCTAATAGAGGGGACTGTCCTGGCCTGGGCACCCGGCCACTCAACGGCATGCGTCAGGAAACACAAGACAGAGCCCCTTTCTACCTCCCTGGGAACTTTTTTTGTGTCCCTCCCAGCGCTGGTGTTCCCTTAATGTCTCATGCAACCACTATACTTGCCAGATTTCTGTAGACGTCGGACCAACCTTCGCCCCTGGACTTTTTCCCTGGATCCTTTTCCTCCCGGCTGGTTTCTATGGAACCTCGCTGGTGTTGCAGCTCCCACCATCAGTTGGCGTTGGCATCAGAGGCAAGCACCGCAGCCGGTCTTGTAATATTGAGGGGCCCCTTCTCGTCTCACGGTAGTTGCCTCTGGCTCCCACCGCTGAGTTGGGGCCGTCCCGCCAACGGGATCCGTCTCCGATCTCCTGGCCCGTCTTATTGTGGAATCACGTCGGGGTCACCAGAAAATGTAGCGGAACCTTTGTGCTACGGTCCTTGTTGGGCGCAGTGGAGGGATTGGAGACGAACAACTGAAGGAATTCCAAGAAAGCAGTTTTATTTGGCTAATGGCCACTAGGGTTCCCCCTCGCACAAAATAAGTGCTTTTCCAGGGAGAACCCCCAGTGGCGGGCTGAGTAAATATTTATACACACTACAGGGTTCGGGTTATGCCCGCCCACAAGCAAATTCATTGGCTTAGAGTTGTGACGCTGCCTGACTTGGACCCAATCAGTGCTGACCAGCGGGCCGGCCGCACTCTTTCTGTGCCGTGCTCACAATCATTCAGAGCGCCTGCGTACGCATGCGCTGTTTGTTTATCTTTAGCTTTCATTTCTTCAGAAACACATGATTTCCCAGAAGTCACATGTTTCTGTGAGTTTATGCACCCGGGTCGCTAGCTGTCGCCATCTCTGCCCATATATGGTATTTCCTGGGGTTCTTTAACCTCCCGCCTCAATATCATTTTAGTCAGATGGACAAAAGCAAAGTCTGTATTTTACAAAGTCACTTTTTGTCTTCTGTTCATCTCACTTAGCTGGCTGACCCATAGTGCCAGACACACCACTACTTCCAGGCTAGAAGCCTAGTTTTTTTTAAAAAGGATACTGCATAACTGGATCCATTTGGGATTTTAAAAATGGAATAGCTACACTGTCTCTTCTAATTGCTAATGTGAAAGAGATTTCTATCTTGAATCACAGAGATTCTCAACCCTCTGTGCATTTGCATTGTTGTGGATTAGCTTGGAGACATCGCCATCTAAAAAGGTTATCTTGTAGTTATCCTAGTTCTGATGATGCTTCCCTCTTGTGTGTGTGGAAAGCATGGTTTTGAGCACATTGGCTCAACCAAGGAGAAATTTGACATCAGTTCTAGAAGGAACCATTTGGTGCTCTGTATTATAAGGTATTTCTGTTCATATTTCAATGTATTCAATTTGCCCTGTTTTACTTTCCCTGCCCCTCTTAAGTCAATCAGCATTCTATGCCCTTGGAACATAACAAACCTCAGGCCCTCTTGATACCTTCATTGAGTAAGGTAGTTTATTTGGTTGTGCACAATGCCATCAAAGGTGTGGGAAGCTCCAGTAGAGGGTGCCAGACAGTCACATAGGTCTCAAAATCGGAATTCATGAGCGGAATGTATTTGAAGACTCCTGGATTGCATCTTGCCCTGTAACTCATCAACTACAGAGTTTAGAAGGTTAAAGTTATCAACTACAGATATCATTCCAAAGGCCAAGAAAATGATCAAGCATGCTTTTATTATTGACAGTCTTTACAGAGTAAAACTAAATTCTAAGACCAAACAACGAAACACATTGATAAACGTTATAGCTGATGTTAAACAGGGGTTTAACAGGATGGATTCTTCCATGTGATCCAACAAAAACAATTTCTTTTTAAAGCACTGTATTTTAGGGTAAACAATCTTTGTCTCCCATGTAACATGTCGGGTATGCAACTCTGGCTGTATTCACACTAATTTCCTAGATAACTGAGAAATATTCACAGGGCATGATCATTTATTCATTAAAACATAGTTAAGAAATTACCAGTCAAAACTAATCTTTTTAGCATGGATCCCTTCACTCCCAGCCAAACCTTGTAATTTGAAAAGGAAAGACAGGCTGACAGGTGAGTTCACTTTCCCGGTCCCCTCTCTACCCTGAATTACGGAGGCTTGCCTTAACTTGGAGGGGAGAAGTTTCTCTCGACAGCTGTGCTTTGAGGATGCAGCCACATGAGTGGGTGAGGCATTACCCGCTTGCACGGCTGTGCCCTCAAAGGGATTATAATATGCTGCCAAAGCCCCTCAAATGGGAGCTTTTTACCATGTAATAGTCACCATCACATTCAGGCATGTAGCCGGGGGGGGGGGGGGGGGGCTTGAGGAGCTTCACCCCCCCCCCCCTGAAATTCTCAGGGTGGTCCACGAGAAGGCCTTACATTTATTATTTAAACTGTTATGTTTATTCATATCATGATCTGATCACCATGCTCAATATATCCCATATGCATGGGGGTATTGGGATAACGATACAAAAGGTTTGCTAGGGTAAATCCTCTCTCGTCCAGACTCAGCCCCCCCCCCCCCCCGAATCAAAATCCTGGCTATGGGCTTGATCACATAATAGTCACCCACCTCTTTTCCTCCCAAAAAATGGGGGGGGGGAGTGCGACTATTATGTGATGAAATACCGTATTTTAATACAACAACAACAACATTTTATTTATATTCCTCCCTATCTCTCCAAGGGGACTTAGGGTGGATTCCAAAATACAATGTTAAATGTTAAATGCCTCCATAAAACAAACAGGTTATGACCTAAAATCCCGGAAAACCCCACATATGAAAATAATATTAAGACCTAACATCATATTGAAATCTAACATCAGTAAATTAAACCTAACATCAATAAATTATACTACATGTAGACAAACAACATTATATAATGACATAAAAACCTGAACAAACATCCATAATTAATTTACAACAGCCAACTAGCATTCATAAAATGATGTGGGTTGGTTGTGTAGTTGAAAGATGGTCATTGGGCTGGCATGGACTAAGAGAGCCCAGATACGGAATAGCTTTCAACTAGGGGGCTGGAAATGATCACTCATTATCTGATCCTCCTCCTCTCCATATACTAGTGAGCAAGAATAGGTTTCAGTTGTTTTTTGAAGGAGAGGAGGGAGCTTTATTTCTTTATAGATGGAGTTCCAGAGGTAGGGGACAACCACCGAAAAGGCCCTCTCCCTCGTTCCCACCAGCCATACTTGAGATGGGAGTGGGACTGAGAGCAGGGCCTCCTCCACTGACCACAGTGCCTAGGCTGGTTTTAAGAGAAGATGCAATCGGTCAAGTAGCCTGGACATGAGCCATTTAGGGCTTTAAGGGTAATAACCAGCACTTTGTATTAAGCCTGGAAACAGACCGGCAGCCAGTGGAGTTGCCGCAACATTTTATATCCTCCACATATACATTTGGACCTATGGAGACATGTTTTGTAAGTAAGCAAGTTGTTTTATGTGCCTTCAAGTTATATCTAATTTATGGTGACCATAAAGAGAACCTATTAGTTTGCCTAAACCTTCTGAGGTTAAGATAATGTCACAGTGGGTTTCAAACCCTGGTCAGCAAATGTTAACCATTAAAAAACACTCACACAAGATAATCTACGTTCAAACAATTCCATAGCTAGTTTTGCACTGAGAGGCTAGCAATGTTGGGCTTGCAAGCACTTTATACCATGATGGCATAGCAGGACAGGACTGGGGAAGAATTTTTTTCCATAGAAAAATTCAAGTTGCATCTGGACCTTTACATCTTTTTGTTTTCAAAGAAAGCATTGAGTGTAATGTGGAATAACTGAAAGTCTGCTTCTGTGTCAAAGGAAGAATCCAGTTGTTAAAAGTTTGCATTCTACACTATAATCTGTGGTTCATTCTAACAGAAAGGATTATTATTAGTTTACTGTCACAAGGATTTTTAAATGATGATGACTATTTCTGTTTTTAAGTCAAAGTCCTTTCTCAAATCCAAAGCTGAAAACAATACCCACAAAGCATTTAAAAGTCTATGTGTGCATGTATGTGTATAAAAATAAGGTCATGTTAAAGCAGGCTTGTTTGAGATAGAGCTCTGTAATCTGTTCCCTTGTCTGTTTGCTGTTACCTTGAACTTTCTCTGGACTATGACGTCTCTGTCCTCCTCTGTAGCAAGAGCAGATGTTTGCTGACTTGCAGTTTCCACCTTATATGTTCCAGGTAAAAGAACATGCCACTACCCTTTAGGTTGTCCTCGCCAAAGAGTTTTCTGATGAATGACAAACCTGAACTTTTTATTGCCTATAATACCAGTTATTTTTTCTTCATGTAGTAAAACTCCAGTTTCAATATGTGGTAAGTAGTAAGAACTCCTCTGTTTCATCCTTTACATTCTACAATTACATCATCTGCAAATAATGACAAAACCATACCTGTTGAACTTTATGCTGTCCAAGTAGCACAGCTTATTATTATGTTGTCACTCCACAAGTACAGTGGTGCAGTGGGTTAAATGGCTGAACTTGCTGACCAAAAGGTCGGCGGTTCGAATCCAGGGAGCAGGGTGAGCTCCCACTGTTAGCCCAAGCTTCTGCCAACCTAGCAATTTGAAAACATGGAAATGTGAGTAGATCAATAGGTACTGCTCTGGCAGGAAGGTAATGGCGCTACATGCGGTCATCCCAGCCACATGACTTTGGAGGTGTCTGTGGACAATGACGGCTCTTCAGCTTAGAAATGGAAATGAGCACCAAACCCCAGAGTCAGACACACTAGACTTAATATCATGGGAAAACCTTTACCTTACACAGGAGGGAAATATCAAGAGGTTTGAAAAAAATTTCTAACTTGCAAAAGTTTTTTAAAAAACCATAAGCTTATGACGGGAGATTCTGAAACTGACCTTGATTTCTTAATCAGATACAGGGATAACCAACTGCAATGACCAAGAGACTATGCACCTTTCTTATCAAAGACCAGATTCAGTATTTGCTTTGTGCAACCCTTGGAGATGGCTTTCAAATGAAACTTGGATCCTGTTCCATTTCCTCTGTGGAGATTCCCATGGCAAATGTGAGCTCAGAGGAAAGCTTTTGCCTATTGCTGCAGAAATGGATTCATGTCAAAAGATTCTGCATGTGCACCTTCTGCTCTGAGATGTGTGTCTGGACAACACATCTGTTGTTTTACCTGTATAGTGCAGCAGGCCCAGTAGTACTAGTGTGGCTATGCAAGGGCTCCTGTTCCACCCCACATCTCCTGGAGTCAATATAGTGGAAGCTGAAGTGGTATCACATTTCTTCCCATTTCTTTTCAATTTTTGTTGTTCCATTTTTAAGTGCTTTGGGGTCTTGAAGAGGTTATACTCTGCTATGTTTTGCTAAGGATGGACAACACACATCTAGTCTAATTACCTTGGTTCAATTACTAGACTCAAATAGGTAAAGGTCAAGATTTTTCCCTGACATTAAGTCCAGTCGTTGGTGCTCATCTCAATTTCTAACCCGAAGAGCCGGCGTTATCTGTAGATGCCTCCCAAGTCATGTGGCCGACATGACTGTATGAAGCATGGTTACCTTCCCGCCGGAGCGGTACCTATCGATCTACTCACATTTCCATGTTTTTGAACTGCTAGGTTGGCAGGCTAATAGTGGGAGCTCACGCCGATCCCTGGATTCGAATTGGTGACTTTTTGGTCAGCAAATTCAGCAACTTAGTGGTTTACCCGCTGCGCCATTGGGGGCTCCTCAAAAAACTCAAATAAGTAGCTTGCAATTCTGAGTCCTACTTTTCTTTCTTCTTTAATATCCTGCTTTGCACCAGGTGATGAAATACACCAGAATAGCATTTACTGAATGAAAGGTATCAGAGGGTGGTGTCAACAAAATTCTCTATCATCCCCAATCCATTACCATTGAGCCAAGCTAAATAACAAGAGATTAGCACTGGAAAAGAAGGATTAATAATTACTTGTTGGGTTGGTGATGAAATTGAACACTGCAATCTTTAATTATTTGATGAGAAATTAACCCTGGTCTTGTCTTTCAGTGGGTTTAGCCAATGACAATGATCACTGCTGTGATTGCTACGGAGGTTCAGTTCTACCCATGGAATATGGATGAGCAATATGTGGTCCAGTGATTATGTGTAACCCCCAAGCCCCCCTTTTTTTACTTCAAAAGGTACGCATATATTGCAATTTGGAATTAGAATGTGGCGGCAAACCACAACATGCAACATATTTGATGGTACATAAGCATACATCAGCTGCTGAACTTGCTGACCAAGAGGTTGGCGGTGCGAATCCAGGGAGTGGGGCGAGTTCCCGTTGTTAGCCACAGCTTCTGCCAACCTAGCAGTTTAAAAACATGCAAATGTGAGTAGATCAATAGGTACCGCTTCTGCGGGAAGGTAGCGGCGATCCATGCAGTCATGCCGGCCACATGACCTTGGAGGTGTCTACGCTTAGAAATGGAGATGAGCACCAACCCCCCCGAATCGGACACAACTAGACTTAATGTCAGGGGAAAACCTTTACCTTTACCTAAGCACACTAATATTATTTCCCCAATCCATATTAGAAACAGAATATGTAGGATTTGCAACAGTATATCGCAGCACTCCTGTGCAATGTTTTGAACATTATACGGGTTAGGGGCAAATATACACACATGCAGTAATAATTTGGGGTCCTAGGGATTTTTAAGGACTATACTTTCCTCAGTTGTGATGTAGGGAGAAAAGGGTCAGTAAAATAAGGATATAATAAGCTGGATGGAAGAAGACAAATCTGTTATCCAGCTATTTTCACCATGGCCAGCTCCCCAGAACTCCTCTTCAGTTGTATTTGCAGATTGCTGTGAAGCACACACACTTTTGATTTATATTGGGGTCCTGATTCCTTGCTGCAGCCAAGGGGGAGGGGGTGTTAAGGATTCACCCCCCCCTGAAATTTTTCAGGTTTTTTAAAAAAAACCTGTTTTCCTCATGAATTTTAACTGATTAACCAAATCCCCATGAGTGTCCACTGAAGTTTATCTGTCTTGAGTGTCCACTGAAGTTTATCGATGGAGCCTGATTTCTAAATTATTTTACATTATGGAACTACTCTTCATGATTCGCTAAAAAAACTTAACCCCCCCCCCCATTCTTTTCTGACTATGGTTCTGCCTCCACCCCCTCGCCAATCAAACCCAAAGCAAAACAAACAACAACACGATGCCCAAACATTTGGTAATGGGCTGCACTGAGGAGCCAGGTCTTAACATAAAGGAACATTTCCAAATCATTACACTTTACCAATATGGTTTTCAACCTTCTGCCTTCTGTGTGTTTTGGATTTCAACTTCCACAAGCTGGAGCCTGGTTAGTTGTAGTAGCTTCTCAGCAATGGCTGAAAACTATTATTTTAGGCTCCAGAGTTTTTAAAAAAAGCCAGCCACTACAGGTTGATTTTAAGATTACTATCCATATCAGTTTGCTTTTCACAACAGGGATTTTTGCAAAATTCAGCTACTGTAGCCTTGTGAAAGGTTTGTTAAGTAAAGGGGTCAGAGTCTGATGTCTGATTAATCATTTTGCAAGGATCTTGAATGTAGGAGGTGCGCAAAGGCAGGAAGGAGAGGGAGAACCCTTGCCATTCTACCCATGGGAATTTTTCAAGTTTCTGTGACAATGACCACTTGCCTATGTGCACAGTGCAAAGTGTGTGTAACTTAATACCCTCCTCTTTTGGGGTGGGGTAGCGAGCCCTAGACCAGCAGCCAGTGCCAGGCATATGGACAGGCTTACGTAATGGATTTTGTTACAACAGCCCACAAGACTACTCTGTCTGTTATTTGAGATGCCAAATCTGGCCATGACAGTACATGCCTTAGTTACATATTTAACTACAGTAGAGTCTCACTTATCCAACATTCGCTTATCCAATGTTCTGAATTATCCAACGCATTTTTGTAGTCAATATTTTCAATACATCTTGATATTTTGGTGCTAAATTCATAAATACAGTAATTACTACGTAGCATTACTGCATATTGAACTACTTTTTCTGACAAATTTGTTGTATAACATGATGTTTTGGTGCTTAATTTGTAAAATCATAACCTAATTTGATGTTTAATAGGCTTCTTCTAAATCTCTCCTTATTATCCAACATATTCGCTTATCCAACGTTCTGCCGGCCCGTTTATGTTGGATAAGTGAGACTCTACTGTACTATGATGTGCTTTATGTGGGGTTGTCTTTGGAAACTGAATCTGGAAGCATTTGCATAAGTTCTCCTTGACAGAAAATCAAGCTAAGTGAGAGAAATTGTTTTGAAATAGTGGCTCTCCTGATGCGAGGGGAAAGATAGGATGGCAACACAAAGACATGTGTATGTGAAACCTATATAATTGGCTCTCTTACAATTGGGCCCAAAGATAAGATTTGTCCTTCATCCATAAATGATATATTTCTGTGAATAGTTTCATGTTTTTTTGTGGAACTCTCTCCCCCGGACAGTGGTGGAGGCTCCTTGTTATGATTGAGCCTCATGGCTCTGTTACTGACAGACGTGGGCGTAAGACTCCTCGAGAGTCAGATACTCTCGAGGAGCGAGAGAGAAAAAGACTGCGAGACATATTTGCAGCACCATCTGACGAGGAGTCTTTCGAAGGGTTTACGGAGAGAATGGAGGAGGGGCTGGTTAGCTCAGAGGAGGATGAGATGGATTGGACTCGGGTAAGGGAGGAAGTGGGTGCCACTGGCCATGATGGGACAGAAGATGAATGGGGACCTTCAGGATTAGACCCATGGTTTAGCTGGAGGGATGGGACGGGATCCACAGCTGGAGATGCTGTTGGGCGTAGTCAGAGGTGTTCCAGCTCTGACGAGGAAAGTGATGAGGAAACGCCCGGGTTAAGGAGGACAGCTGACAGTGATGAAGATTTGTAACTGGCATAAAATGGGGCTTGGGAGCAATTGCAAATTGCGTTGGGCAAGGTAATCTGGGCAAACGCTTGGGATCCGTGTGTGTGTGGGACGCTTCCCTGAAGACTTGTGTGCTTTCCTGTGCTGTGACGTAAGTTGATTGGAATCCAGGGTCAGACGGCGGGAGGGATTGTGTGGGCATTTGTTTGTGCAAACCTGTGCTTACTCTTATTAGCTTGACCCTCCGTCGTCTTCTTGACGGACGCCATCTCCTGCTTTGAGAACTCGGACTGAACTGACCACGGCTTGTCTTCCCCCCTTCTTGGACTTGGAAAAACTACAAACGTCTGCTTCTGGCTTTGATCTACGGAACGGAACTGGTCTACTCAACTGCTACAATCCTTGGCTGATTTACTCGTGTTGGAGATCCTGTCTGCTGTGTGTGTGGGGGAGCGACGCAAGTTACTCTAAGCACAGTGTTGGCAGCAGAGAGGAATCTGCTGCCAATTAGTTGCATTCTTTGTATCTTTTGTTCCTTGGCTTTCGTTTCGTTTATACCCAGGCTGAAGAAAGCAGTTTGTTTTTACCCGGATTAAACTCCGGTTTAATCCGGTTTATCTTTTGAACATTTACTTTTGCCCCTTTTTGCTCCTAAAGGCAAAAACTGCCTGGCCCTTGTGTTTTACGGGCATTTTTGAGTTCTGTAATCTAATAAACTCTGTTACTTTGAATCTTGTGGCGTTCTGTCCTTGACAGATTGCCCAACGCCCATAAAAAGTTTATTGCAGCAATAAACCCGTCAGGAAGACGATGGATGAGTTAAGGGCCAAAGTAGACCAATTGCAAACGGCTTTTACCGTTAGCCAAACAGCTCAGGCTGTGAAAGGACATGTTTTGACTCCTGAACGCTTTGACGGAACCAGGTGCAAGTTGCCAACCTTTTTGGCACAAGTGGAGCTTTATTTTTCTCAGCTCAGTGCTCATGCTTTTCCTACAGACACTAGCAAGGTGGCCTTTATTTTGAGTTTGTTGACCGGTCCCGCAGGACAATGGGCCACTAATTTAATTTTGGGAAATGACCCAGTCAAGGACAATTTGAATAATTTCAAAAAGTTGTTAACTGATACTTTTGGGGATCCTCTCCGCACGGAGAACGCTGGGTGGGCTCTGTATCGGTTGAAACAGGGAAAGGGGACTGTTTTGGATTACTTAAATAAGTTTAACCTGTATCGCCACCAGCTGGATTGGGGGGAAAATGCATTCATGCTTTTATTTACTGCCGGGTTAAGTGATATGCTCCAGGATGAATTAGCACGCTTGGAGCCGGCTGAAAGCTGGGACGCCTTAGTAGCTAAGGTGCTGCGTTTAGACGCAAGGTTCGAGGCTCGTAAACACTCAAAAGCAATGTGTGCGCCACCCATGCATGTAACCAGGGCACCTGTGGTGATGGGGGAAGAGCCCATGGAGCTTGGGGTCTTTAAAAAGCTGCCTACAGAGGAAAAGAGCCGTAGGAGGCAGCTGGGCTTGTGTTTGTACTGTGGGAATGCTGGGCATTTTGCCAAAAATTGTAATGTGAAACCTTCCCAGCTTTCGGGAAAAGGCCAGCCCTAGTGCGACGTGAGTCCAACGCACTAGGGCTCCTCAAGCAGTCAACTGAGGGGAGGAAGCATGTTTTCGTACCCATTACATTATCTGTTGGGGGAAGGGAACTTGTTTCTACTTTGGCACTGCTGGACTCAGGGGCTACGGTCTCCTATGTAGATATTGAGTTTGCTAAGAAGCATGGCATTCCTAGAGTGCGCAAGGCATGCGACGTGTGGGTGGAAGGAGCAGATGGGAGACTGCTGGAGACTGGGGTGGTTAACCATGAAACCTCAGCAGTAACGTGGGAGGTACAGGGAGTAACGGGAACATTTGTGTGGGATATTACGAGCTTGCCTAGATATGATGTGATCCTGGGGATGGATTGGCTAGCTGTAGTAAACCCACAAGTAGATTGGGCAACACGTAAAGTGATCTTAAAGAGGCAGGACTGTTGCACTCTAAATGTTACTCATTCTGATATGGAGGGAGTGCCTGCTGAGTATGGGGAGTTCTCTGATGTATTTTGTAAAAGAGAAGCGGACAAATTACCACCGCACAGGCCATATGATTGCGCCATCAAGTTGGCAGAAGGTGCGAAACTGCCAGCAGGGAGGCTGTATGCCTTGACTGTACCGGAAAGGCAAGCTTTGCGGGAGTTTCTAGATGAAAATTTAGCCAAGGGGTTTATTCGCCCATCTAGTTCTCCAACTGCGGCACCAGTATTCTTTGTAGCCAAAAAGACTGGGGAACTTAGGCTGGTCTGTGACTATCGGATCCTAAACAAATACACCATTCGGGATAGGTACCCGCTCCCTTTAATCTCGGAACTGTTATCAAGGGTGCAAGGGGCTAAGGTCTTTACCAAGCTTGACCTGCGGGGGGCCTATAACTTAATCTGTATACGGGAAGGGGATGAATGGAAGACGGCATTTAACACGTGTTTCGGATGCCACGAGTTCCGAGTCATGCCTTTTGGGCTTTGTAATGCTCCTGCGGTATTCCAGAGGTTCATGAACGATGTGTTCAGGGACCTAATTGACCAATTTTTAGTGATTTATTTGGATGATATCTTGATTTTTTCTAAGGACGAGAAAGAACATCGTCAACATGTCAAGCAGGTTCTGCACCGACTGCGGGCTAATGGGCTTTTCGCCAAGGCTTCCAAGTGCGTCTTTCATGTGCCTGAAGTGGAGTTCCTAGGTCATGTAGTGTCAGGTAGGGAACTTAAAATGGACCCACATAAGGTTGACGCCGTCAACTCATGGCAGGAGCTGAAGACTAAGAAGGATGTACAAAGGTTCTTGGGTTTCGCTAATTACTACCGGGAATTTATTCCGAATTTTGCAAAGCTCACGGTACCTTTGACGCAGCTTCTGCGCAAGAAACAGCCATTTGTGTGGGGGCGGGAAGCTCACGAGGCGTTTCTACAACTAAAGTCTAGTTTTCAATCGGACAACATACTAACCCATCCTGATGTTGACAAACCGTTCGTGGTAGAAGCGGACGCTTCTAGCTACGCGTTGGGGGCTGTATTATCTCAGAAGGATTCCTCAGGGACCTTGCGTCCCTGTGGATTTTACTCGCGGCAACTAACACCCTTCGAGCAGAACTATACCATATGGGAGAAGGAGTTGTTGGCGATTAAGGTGGCGTTTGAGGTGTGGCGGCACTGGCTTGAAGGGGCACGGCACCAGATCGTGGTCAGATCTGATCACAAGAACTTAGAGCACTTGCAAACAGCAAAGAGGTTAAACCAGCGTCAAATCCGCTGGGCTTTGTTTTTCTCCAGGTTTAACTTCAAGGTGCAGTTCGTGGAGGGGAAGGCAAACTTGCGGGCCGATGCTTTATCCCGCAAGCCGGAATTTAAGACCAATGAGCAGGTAGTATGTCAGACCATCTTGCCTACTGCCTCTCTGTGTGTTGTAGATAATGAGCTTGGGTTACATGACCAGATCCTTGAGGCTCAGAAGGATGATGTGTGGACTCAGGAGCAACTGATGCTGCTCTCTGCAGGTAACCGTACCATACTGCCGCATCTCCAGGATCAAGACGGGGTATTGGTGCGTAGGGGGCAGGTTTACGTACCAGTGGGGACCCTCAGGTTGGAGGTGATTAGAGCCCACCATGACGAACCCATGGCTGGGCACTTTGGCAGGTTCAAGACCGTACAGCTTATCACCAGGAGCTACTGGTGGCCAAAGATGCGGCAAGACATTCTGCGCTTTTGTGACAGCTGCGCCGTTTGTCAGCAGAGTAAGACGCCTGTTGGGCGCCCTAGAGGGTTGTTATCGTCTTTACCTGTTCCGGAGAGGCCATGGCAAATCATTTCCATGGATTTTATTTCAGATTTGCCTAAGTCTGGGGGTTATACTTGTATTTGGGTGGTGGTGGATTTATTTAGTAAACTGGCTCATTTTATTCCTTGTTCAACCATTCCGGCGGCCCCTACGTTGGCCTTACTATTTACAAAGCACATATATCGTTTGCACGGAGCACCCGAGGTGATTATTTCAGATAGGGCTCCGCAATTTGTGTCACGCTTTTGGAAACACTTCCATGAGTGTTTGGGGACTAAGTTAAACGTGTCTTCAGCTTTCCATCCGCAAACGGATGGACAGTCGGAACGGGTTAATGGGCTCTTAGAGCAGTATCTGCGTTGTTTTTGTTTAGATCAACCCACGGCTTGGGTAAAGTGGTTACCGGTGGCGGAATTTGCTTACAACAATGCGGTGCACACGTCTAGTCAGCATACGCCATTTGAGCTAACTTATGGTTTTCACCCACGGGGAGGTGTGGCGCCGTCGACCAATGTGGTCTCTTCGGACCCTGTGTACCGCTCTTCGGAAATGGCTGCATTGCATGATGTTGCCCGTCGCTTACTGTTGGAAGCTAAGGCAACGCAGAAGACTCAGGCTGACCGCCACAGGCAGGCAGGGGAGGAGTTGGAAGAAGGGGATTTGGTGTGGTTATCTTCCAAACATATTAAACAGGCTGGGGGAAAGTTTGCGCCTCGGTATTTGGGTCCCTTTCCTATCGTTAAAAAGATTTCTTCTGTTGCGTTTCGTTTGCGTTTACCGTCTAGTTTAAAGGTCCATCCAGTCTTTCATCGTTCGCTGTTGAAACTTGATACCTCTAGTCGTCGTGGTGCTATAGCGGAAGGTATCACTGCCACTTCTCCGCCATCGGGGGAGGAGGCCTTTGTGAGAGGGGATAGTGTTATGATTGAGCCTCATGGCTCTGTTACTGACAGACGTGGGCGTAAGACTCCTCGAGAGTCAGATACTCTCGAGGAGCGAGAGAGAAAAAGACTGCGAGACATATTTGCAGCACCATCTGACGAGGAGTCTTTCGAAGGGTTTACGGAGAGAATGGAGGAGGGGCTGGTTAGCTCAGAGGAGGATGAGATGGATTGGACTCATGTAAGGGAGGAAGTGGGTGCCACTGGCCATGATGGGACAGAAGATGAATGGGGACCTTCAGGATTAGACCCATGGTTTAGCTGGAGGGATGGGACGGGATCCACAGCTGGAGATGCTGTTGGGCGTAGTCAGAGGTGTTCCAGCTCTGACGAGGAAAGTGATGAGGAAACGCCCGGGTTAAGGAGGACAGCTGACAGTGATGAAGATTTGTAACTGGCATAAAATGGGGCTTGGGAGCAATTGCAAATTGCGTTGGGCAAGGTAATCTGGGCAAACGCTTGGGATCCGTGTGTGTGTGGGACGCTTCCCTGAAGACTTGTGTGCTTTCCTGTGCTGTGACGTAAGTTGATTGGAATCCAGGGTCAGACGGCGGGAGGGATTGTGTGGGCATTTGTTTGTGCAAACCTGTGCTTACTCTTATTAGCTTGACCCTCCGTCGTCTTCTTGACGGACGCCATCTCCTGCTTTGAGAACTCGGACTGAACTGACCACGGCTTGTCTTCCCCCCTTCTTGGACTTGGAAAAACTACAAACGTCTGCTTCTGGCTTTGATCTACGGAACGGAACTGGTCTACTCAACTGCTACAATCCTTGGCTGATTTACTCGTGTTGGAGATCCTGTCTGCTGTGTGTGTGGGGGAGCGACGCAAGTTACTCTAAGCACAGTGTTGGCAGCAGAGAGGAATCTGCTGCCAATTAGTTGCATTCTTTGTATCTTTTGTTCCTTGGCTTTCGTTTCGTTTATACCCAGGCTGAAGAAAGCAGTTTGTTTTTACCCGGATTAAACTCCGGTTTAATCCGGTTTATCTTTTGAACATTTACTTTTGCCCCTTTTTGCTCCTAAAGGCAAAAACTGCCTGGCCCTTGTGTTTTACGGGCATTTTTGAGTTCTGTAATCTAATAAACTCTGTTACTTTGAATCTTGTGGCGTTCTGTCCTTGACACTCCTTCTTTGGAGGCTTTTAAGCAGAGGCTGGATGACCATCTGTCGGGGGTGCTTTGAATGAGATTTTCCTGCTTTTTGCAGGGGGTTGGACTGGATGGCCTGTGAGGTCTATTCCAATTCTACGATTCTATGATTCTATGAATATTTTTTGTGAATGTGTTTTGTGAATATTTTTGTGTATATGATTTTGTGAACATTTTGTGATGTTTTTGTCAATAATTTTATGGTTATTTTTGTGAATAGGTTCATGATTATTTTTGTGACTGTTTTGCAAATATTTTAGTGTATATATTTTATGTGAATATTTTTGTGAATAGTTTCATGATTTTTTTGTGAATATGTTTTGCAAATATTTTTGTGTATATAATTTTGTGAATATTTTGTAATATTTTTGTGAATACTTTCATGGTTATTTTTGTGAATAGGTTCATGATTATTTTTGTGAATATGTTTTGCAAATATTTTTGTGTATATAATTATGTGAACATTTTGTGATATTTTTGTGAATACTTTCATGGTTATTTTTGTGAATAGGTTCATGATTATTTTTGTGACTGTTTTGCAAATATTTTTGTGTATATATTTTATGCAAATGTTTTTGGGAATAGTTTCATGATTATTTTTGTGAATTTGTTTTGTGAATATTTTTCTGTATATAATTTTGTGATATTTTTGTGAATAGCTTCTTGATTATTGTTGTGAAAAGGTTCATGATTAGTTTTGTGATAGCTTTTTGTGGATATTTTTGTGTATATATTTTATGCAAATATTTTGTGATATTATTGAGATATATATATATATATATATATATATATATATATATACATACATATATACTTGGTGTGCCCGGCCACGCATTGCTGTGGCTTATGGGACTCATTTGTTGACCTGGTGGAATAGCAGTGAATAGCCTTGCAGCCTCAAAGTCTGGGTGTTTTTTCCTTATGCGAATCCTTGTTTGGTGAGCTGGAATACAATGGAATAGGCTTGGTGCTTGGAAGGCTGGGTACTTGCATTGTAGGGAAATGGTTTTTTTAGCCAATTTGAATTGCACTGAATAGCTTCGCTGTTTCAAAGACTGACTGCTTTCTACATAGGGGCATCCTTCCTTGGGCAGGTTGAATGGGACGGAGTAGCTTCATGGCTTGAAAACCTGAGAGTTTACTATCTAGGGGAAATCTTGCTTGGTCAGGTTGAACAGCACTGAATAGCCTTGGTGCTTGGGGCCTTTAGTTTTGTTGTTTTGTCCGGTGCTATGATTCCATCGCCCTTTTATATAGATATAGATATATTGATATATGTGTGGGTGTGGAGCCCCGGTGGCAAAGTGTGTTAAAGCACTGAGCTGCTGAACTTGCAGACCAAAAGGTCCCAGGTTCAAACCCTGGGAGCGGCCTGAGCGGCCGCTGTTAGCTCCAGCTTCTGCCAACCTAGCAGTTCGAAAACATGCCAATGTGAGTAGATCAATGGGTACCGCTCTGGCGGGAAGGTAACGGCGTTCCATGCAGTCATGCCGCCCACATGATCTTGGAGGTGTCTACGGACAACGCCGGCTCTTCGGCTTAGAAATTGAGATGAGCACCAACCCCCGAGTCGGTCACGACTGGACTTAACATCAGGGGAAACCTTTACTTTACCTATGTGTATATATGTATATATATATATATATATATATATATATATATATATATAATATACTAGCTGTGCCCGGCCACGCGTTGCTGTGGCAAAGTGGTGGTGGTATTGGTTAAAAATTATTGTGGAATTTTTATTTGACGTTATTTGTATTTTTTAATTAATTTTATTGTAACTTATCTTTTTTATTTGTTATATTTTATTATTTTTAGTTATTTTGTTATTATAGTATTTAATTGTATTAATTTTTTAGTGTTTATTATTTTTATTGTATTATTTGTATTTATTTTATTTTTTATTCTTTTATTAACACTGGGCTGAGTGGGTTGCTAGGAGACCAAGTGGGCGGAGCTTAGCCTTGTAACTGGCAGCAATTGGATAAAAACAATTATTCCTCTCCCTCTAATTAGGACTTGATTTTTATTTTATTTTTGTTGTCAGAACCTAGGGGCAAGGATGGTGGGTTGTGTTGCCAAATTTCTAGGTTCTGGGGCTTGTACTTTTGTTGTTTAGTGGGAGGAACGGACACCATTACTCTTATATATATATATATATATATATATATATATATATAGTGAATATTTTTGTGAAAACTTTTTATGAATATTGTAATTTTTTTCACCAGCCCCAGAATCCTGCAGGATACAGCAACCAGTTTTGCAGTGTCAGATGCTCTAGCCATGAAATACCTTGTCTCGAATTCAGCGCCTGAACACATCACAGGGGCAGCCTTCCAGATGTTGCTGTATATCCCAACTCTCTCTAGCTTTAGTAGGGACGCCCAATGACAAAGGGAGGCAGGAGTGGTGGCACAGCATCTGGAGAGCCACGTAAATTGGGTTTGACACGTGTGTCACAAGATCAAGCACCAAGAGGCTCCAGGATTGCTTCTAGGGGGTGGGAGGAGGGGGAGGAGGAAGGGGGCGTGGCCATGGCGCTCCACTCTGTGGGAAGGTGGGCGGGGCTGGCCAGGCAGGCGCTTTATTGGTCGCCGGGGCGGCGCTCCTCTCTCTCTCTCTCTTTCTTTCTCCTCCGGCAGCTCCAGCCGCAGCGCCGAAAGGCAAGGCAAGGCAAAGCAAAGCTAGACGGAGGGGAGGATGGCGGCTCCGAAGGCGGCGGCCTCGCTCTTGCGCAAAGTGCTGATCAGCGACAGCCTGGACCCCTGCTGCAAGCAGATCCTGCAGGCGGCCGGCATCTCCGCCCTGGAGAAGTCCGGCCTCAGCAAGGAGCAGCTTCTGGCGGAGATCAAGGTGAGTGATTCACCCAAAGAGGAGGAGCAGACCCCATTCCCCTCTTTGTACGTAGACCCTTCCCTTCCCAGCACGAAATATGGAGCTTTCCGCTTCTTCTTGAGCTCCCGACCGGAGTCCGCCTCCCAGCGCCGAGCGAAGGAACTTGGCAAACTTTCAGAGAGCACCTCGTTCTGGTTAAACACTAGCAGAAGAGCCTGTCCTTACTTTGAGAGTGGATCCTAGTGACAAAGGCTGGGTCTCCAGCACTGCCCTGTATCCTAGGATCTGATCCCAGATGATCAAGTAGTGCATACTCATACAATCCCAGTTCAAAGCAGATAATTTGGGATCAGATCCTGGGATATAGGGCAGTGTAAATCCGGCCTAAGAGCGGTAGAGCTCTGTATCTCGGTCTGGTCTGGCTGTTTTGGGGGAAAACAGGCTCCAACCATCGTTTTTTTACTTACTATATGCAGTAGACTCTCATTTATCCAACCTTCGCTTATCCAACATTCTGTATTATCCAATGCAGTCTGCCTTTTAATAGTCAGTGTTTTGGTAGTCAATATTTTCAATACATTGTGGTGTTTTGGGGCTAATTTCGTAAATACAGCAATCACTACACAATGTTACCATGTATTGGACTGCTTTTTCTGTTGATTTGTCGTAAAACATGATGTTTTGGTTCTTAATTTGTAAAACCAGAAGGTAATTTGACATTTAATAGGCTTTTCCTTAATCTCTCCTTACTATCCAACATTTTTGTTTATCCAATGTTCTGTCGACCTGTTTATGTTGGATAAGTGAGAGACTATTGTATATATACTGTAGAGTCTCATTTATCCAACATAAACGGGCCGGCAAAACATTGGATAAGCGAATATGTTGGATAATAAGGAGAGATTAAGGAGAAGCCTATTAAACATCAAATTAGGTTATGATTTTACAAATTAAGCACCCAAAACATCATGTTATACAACAAATTTGACAGAAAAAGTAGTTCAATAGGCAGTAATGCTACGTAGTACTTACTGTATTTACAAATTTGGCACCAAAATATCACGATGTATTGAAAACATTGGCTACAAAAATGCATTGGATAATCCAGAATGTTGGACAAGCGAATGTTGGATAAGTGAGACTCTACTGTACTAGCTTGGGGACCTGGCAGGGCCCGGATTATTAGAAAAAGGCATTGTTTGTTTTGGAATGTTAGGTCGTATCACTGAAGTTTGGTCCAGATCCGTCGTTGGCTGAGTTCAGTGCTGTCTGGATAAGGGTGAACTACAACTCCCAGATTTCCAGGGCAATCGCCTCCAAACACTAACAGTATTCGCAGTTGGCCATGTTGGGTCTTTGTGCCAAGTTTAGTCCAAATCCGCCATTGGCTGGGTTCAGGACTCGCTGGAAAAGGGTGAACTACAACTCCCAGATCTGAGGTCAATCACCCCCAAATCAGACCCATATGCACAGTGGGCCATTTTGGTTCTGTGCGCCAAATTTGGTCCAGATCTGACGTCAGCTGGTTTCGGTGTTTTCTGGATGTAGGTGAACTATAACTCCCAAAATCAAGGTCCATTCCCACTAAGCCCTGCAGTATGTTCAGTTGGTCACGGGACTTCTCTGTGCCAAGTTTGGTCCCACTCCATTGTTGGTGGGGGTCACAGTATCAGTGAAGGTGCCACAAGTCCCATTATCCATGGCAAGTTTGGTCCAGATCCATCGTTGGTTGGATTACAAGTACAACTCTTGTAAATCATGGTGAATTCTCCCCAAACCTCTTGTTCAGTTGCTGATCCATTCCTCTGTTAACTGTGTGCCATAGGAGAGGGTAGGAAAGGGTTAAGGTAGAGGCAGTGGGCGGGGTCATGCAAATTAAGGAACCCTGGGATGCTCATTCTGGATATGATGAAATTGTCCTTGCATGAAAGCCTTCACTTGGGTGGGAGGCAGAATAGTGTTTGTACAGGACCTTGGCAGGGTTTGGGCTACATGTTTACGGTGCTCACTAACCTGCCTGTCAGTGGAGGGAGGGCCATTGGTGTCTTCTGCTCAGTGGGAACTATAGCTTTTTGTGGAGTCTGATATTGGCAGCCCTTCACAGATCAAGCTCTGCTATGTTCACATTCTGTTGGTAACTTTGCACGCCCTCTTTTGTGTTCTTGTTCAAATGAATGGAAAAGATACTGCAATCTTAGGCATATTGCAGATGGCAGAATTTTAACCTCTGGATGAAATGCTCCCTATAGCTACATTCCCGAGGGAGCAGAGCTCTTGTCTTTCCCCATCAAAGTAATGGTGTTCTTGGAAATCTGCCCAGTTAGTCCCCATTTGCTTTTGCAGCTCACCAAACTGTGTGCTTTGCTCTTTTGAACTCAGCCGGAGCCAGTGGCATTTGCCAGCTTAGCTCCAGTCCTTCATCAACATATGATCATATTGTGATTCTAGGCATAGTGAAGTGTGAGCAATAATATGCTGGGAACAAGCAAGGTTGTCTCTCACACAGACGTTTTGGGACCCCACTGCTGTTGAAATGCTTAGGGTGCTTTGTAGTCACCTGCAGTATTGGAAATCCTTCAATTGAGGAATTAGAAATGCTTAAAGGGTCTTCTGAACATCCCAAATTAAATTATCATTGTGGACCACTCTAACAACCCCATGTCAGCAGTTTCAACAGAAAGGACAAAACCATGAAAATGAACAAAATCTGGCTAGCAGTACAGTAGAGTCTCACTTATTCAACATTCGCTTATCCAACATTCTGGATTATCCAACGCATTTATGTAGTCAATGTTTTCAATACATCGTGATATTTTGGTGCTAAATTTGTAAATACAGTAAGTACTATGTAGCATTACTGCCTATTGAAGTATTTTTTCTGTCATATTTGTTGTATAACATGATGTTTTTGGTGCTTAATTTGTAAATTCATAACCTAATTTGATGTTTAATAGGCTTTTCCTTAATCTCTCATTATCCAAGATATTCAGTTATCCAAGCTTCTGCCGGCCCGTTTAGCTTGGATAAGTGAGACTCTACTGTATTAAAAAACTCTAAAATCAGGACAGTAAATAAAGAACCACACTAAGAAAACAGGGGAATTCTAGGCATGAAACAATCAGGGCCAGCGACCACCTCTCAACAAAGGATTCCCCCAGGTAGGAAGCAGCCAGGCTTTGAAGCTGCAAAGCCATTCAATGCTAATCAAGGTGGTCAATTACAACATTCACACTTGCCTCAAACAGACAAGAATTCTTTCTCCCACCCTGGACATTTCACAGACATATATAAACCCCACTTGCCTAGTTTCCAACAGACCTCAAAACCTCTGAGGATGCCTGCCATGGATGTGGGCGAAATGTCAGGAAAGAATGCTTCTGGAACATGGCCAAACTCACAGCAACCCACTCAATTATTATTGTTGGTACACACACAGGCAAAGTTGCATCCCTTAAGAGAACTGGTGGTAGAGTTTTTTGCAACATGAAACATATTGTACAGGCCAGCACAAAACAAGTCAAGCTCTGTGTATTCAGTAGGAAGATAAAATATTTTCCCCAAATCCCAAACGTTTACTCTCACCACCTGAACGTTTTAGTGAAGTCTTTCCTGGGGGTACATTAAAAAGAAGAGGTTTCACAGTGATTTTGTTTGCAAGGTTGGGGGTCAGGTAAATGTTTCTGAATAATATATTTTTTTCTCAAGACTAAAAAGTTAATTAAGAATGAATGCTGTACCTAATTTAAATCAAAACCTGTATAAACATGTATAGTTGAAATACTGCTAAGAACATATTTAGGCAAATATCAAGCATGCTAAAACTCAGATGTTAACAATTGGATGCTTTCATTTTTCTTTGTAAAAAAAAATCAAATGTAAAAATATTATTTCCCAAAATATATAAAACTCTGAGTGAATTCCAAAACGAATTGTATTGATCATTGACATTCAAACCACATACTCGGTGCGTTCCATGTGGCTGGATTGGATCCAGATTTGTGGTTTTGTTAAAGGAAAGGCTCCTTCCCTTCACAGATGGCATCAGGATCCAATGGAAGCAAAACAAATACTTAATTGTTGGCAGCTTGTTTCCACTAGAGGACTATTGAGAAAGTTCCAAGGTCCCAACATGTGACAGGAGACTTGCTTGTGTGCTGAAAAGGGGGGAGACTGTGCTAAAGAAGCACAGTGTGTCCTTCTTCCCCACTTATTTGGGGGTTGGGGTGAGGCTTATCTGGGAGCTTGTGGAATTGCATAGAAACGTGCCTTTGCTTGTCTAGTCTTAATTGGTATAGTTATTCTTCCTCCAAATGTGCTAGCATTTGCTCCTTTCTGCTCCCCAGGCAAGGTACTAGCTGATTTCATTCCTGTATAAACTAATGTGCATTTCCTATAGCTTGGAAATTGAAATTGAAGATGTGGAAATTTCTTTCTAGATCCAGAACTAAACCAAACTCATATAGTAAAGGCAAAGTTTTCCCCTTGATGGTAAATTTAGTTGTGTCCAACTCTAGGGGGTGGTGGTCATTTCCATTTCTAAGGCGAAGAGCCGGTGTTGGTCCATAGACGCCTCCTAGGTCATGTGGCTGGCATGACTGCATGGAGTGTTGTTACCTTCCCACCAAAGCGGTACCTATTGATTTACTCACATTTGCATGTTTTCGAACTGCTAGGTTGGCAGAAGCTGGGGCTAACAATAGGAGCTCACCCCGTCTGCAGATTTGAATTGCTGACCTTCCAGTCAACGAGTTATACAGCTTAGTGATTTAACCCACTACACCACCACGGCCCCAACTGAACTCATACAGAGAAGATATTCTAAAAAGTTAAGGCCTATAGGTCAAAACTAGGACCCTGAGATGAGCCTCGAAGGTAAACAACATAGACAAACATTACAGTGCTCTTGGTAGCCAACTCCTCTTATAAAGGCAGACTGACATCTTCTGTCACTCTTGGAGCTTTGGATGAAACGTCAATGGCAGCTTCAGGCAGAGCGCACTTTGGCAGTTTAATAAGTAACTGGAATTAACGATTTAGACGTCTCAATTGTCATGTCTTGATTTGCTGTCTGTTCTGTTTTAACCTGAATATGAGATCCTGGAGTTCTGGTTTGGCATGTAGCTGTTAAGTGAATAGGAGGGAGGCAGCCAGCAAGACATAGCTTCCTCGTGTCTCATTTCTTGAAGCCGTGGGAGCCCCTCCACTACCTTCAGCTGTCATTCTGCTGGCCATTGAATGGGAGAGAGGCAGCTAGCAAGAGACAACTACATTGTGTCATGTGTATAATGTGAATAAGAAGCCCTCAAGGGCAGAACAGGCAATGATACATGGCACATGTTACAATTGTTGTGAAGGTGAATGAAGGATGCAACAGATAAGAAACTACTGATCATCATGGTATCCATGCCACTGGATTAGAACCCTTTTTTGTGAAGATTATTTGTTGACCGCTGTGCACTGATCCGCACATAGAAAACAAATTCGCACACATCTTCCAAACAAACCAAAACCAACAAAAGTCCCATGGCAATCGGTAAATGGTGATACAGGCGAGACTGAAATCCGAAAGCCCCTAGCTATGGATCGGCTCATAAGCAGTGGATATGAATTCAGTCATTCTAATTTGCTCCATGCAGTCATGCTGGCCACATGACCTAGGAGGTGTCTACGGACAAGGCCAGCTCTTCGGCTTAGAAATGGAGATGAGCACCAACCCCCAGAGTCGGACATTAAGGTTTTCCTTAATGTCAAAGGAAAACCTTAAACTATTAATCTGCCGTCAAGAATCTACCTTTGGATGACCATAATAATTGGCCATGAGTGATTGCCTATAACAATCAGTACTACAGAATGCAGCTATCTAGAAGAAAAGGATTGTGGAACTGGATCACTTAGCTTTGAGGTGTGGGTTCATTTTTTCCGCTGATCATATTATCTAATCTGGATTTCATTGCATCATTGAGATCTGTTTTCAATCTATACTGATAGTAGAGCTGTGAAAGGGTTTGCCATTCATCCTGCTTTGTATCTTGAGGATCATGGGACTACCTTTCTGCAGTGGTCGGATTGCATGCTCCTGTGAGATGAGATTATGCTGGCAGTAGTATTGCTGTTAGTAGAGTCTGCTGGCTCCTTAGCAAACGGTTCTGCTGAGGAGCCAGGCTATTTTTATAAGCATTTTTTTATTTTATCATAATTCAATACATTCATTATAATCTGAGGAGCCAGACTAAATGTGCCAAACAGCTAGTAGGAAGTCGTATTTTGGAGGTGACACTGGTGGAAGATCTCCCAAAGACAGTGGTAGTGGCACTGTAACTAACACTTGTCCGCACTCCACAAAGAAAGGTGCAGCAAACCACCTTTTGCACGCACCTTGTAAGACAAACTAAAATAAAACAAGAAATATGCAAGAAGATTAAAGTCTCAGGTTGGACAGCACTCAGCAAACTACTGAAATACAGCAGAGATCAACTATGAGTAGCTCGCAAGCTCAGTTGGTGGGGACGAGTAGTTACCCCTAGTAGTTTCAGTAGTTGCTCCCAGGATCTGGAACTCCCTCCCGGGGGAGATCAGGCAGGCACCCACCCTTGCTTCTTTTAAAAAGCAGCTTAAAACTTGTCTTTTTCCTGCACATTTGAATAACTGAGTCCCCATGACCAAAAGTCAGAACAATACACCTTCTTTTGCACAGGTCCCTTTATTCATAACAAATTGGTCGGCCGTCTCCCACCCCTTCAGTCCAGGAATGTTTACACTTTGTCCTTTGACCCAAAGCACTTTAGAACTATATTATTGCACCTTAGCTTACGTGGCCCCTCCATGCCATCCCCTCCACCAACCTGGTGGTCCATTTTATTTTATTTTATTTTATTTTTAACAGATTTTATTTTTAACTGATTTATATGTTAATTATGATTTACTGTATTGTTTTGGTTAAGGTAACTGTTTTGTATAACTGCTGATTTTACTGTGTTTGTATTGAAATGTGTTTTAACTGATTTACTGTTTTGTATTTTCGGGATTCTGACGCATGTATCCGCCCAGAGTCCCTGCCTGGAGATGGTGGCCGGGTAGAAAAATAAAGTTACTTACTTACTAGCGCTGTGGAATTCCACAATCCAAATGCTAAATGAAAATCTGGGAAGTTGATTTTTTTTTTTTTGGCCCTGAATGTTGGATGCACTGGCAGGCCTGCTGTGTCCTCAGAGAAGCCTCAAAAGGTGGGGGAATGATTCAGGGGGTGAAAACAGAGATGTTGGAAGTGCAGAGGAGGAAAGTGAACACTGGACATTCCAACAAAGTATGCAGATCTGAAAGGTTTTTGCAGAAAAAGAGAGTGATGTATTACCTTACTTTGTAAATCAGACTGTGTAATTGAATTGGAACCAGGGGCCCAGCTGCCAAAATTGAATTTGCATTCTATGACCCCTCCGGAAATTACTGTCTTAAGGGAATTTATTGACTAGAACTTGGTGAGGGAATTTCTATACCCTTCTACATCAACTGTGGTAGCTCCAGAGAGAGAGAAAAAATGTGTCTTTGAGACTGGCCAATAATTACTGTAGATTAAATTCTATTTGTGCCTCAAACAAATAACACTAATCCACTAATTAAATACTTAGCTGCTGGGAAGATTTTCATCAAGGTGGATCTGAGAGGCTTATTTTTGAGTAAGAATCTGCCAGTCTTGAGTTAGAGACTGAATCTACACTTTGATATAATCCAGCTTCCGAATCCAGATTATCTGCTTTGAACTGGATTATATGAGTCTACACTGCCATATAATCCAATTCAAAGCAGATAATCTGGATTCAGAAACTGGATAATACGGGGCCTAAGACTGTCTTTAAATACGCTGTTGGGTCATCTGAATAATTTTTCATACCTTTTGGGCTCATGGGAGTGCCTGATCGTATTTGATAACTGAGATTCTTCATAAGTTTTTATATAAGGGAATGTTGGTATATCTAAATGATATGCTTATGACTCTGAAAATTACAAATCCCATGTTCATCTGATGTGGAACGTATAAGGAAATATTCGACTGCTAGCTCTTCGTAAAACTGTCTTACTGTATTTCATCGAATCTAAGGTGGACTTTTTTTAGTTTAAAAGCCTTCAGAAACGGGCTGTGCCATTAAAATTGTCTTACCTCCGAGAGAGGAGGAGGAGGAGGGCTTCAGGTCTGATTGCCCACTTCCTTTGGGGAGAGAGGGAGGGTTATAAATAAAGTCTTATTGTTGTTGTTGTTATTTTAGGACTATGATGGGCTGATTGTACGCTCAGCAACCAAAGTGACTGCAGACGTTATAAATGCTGCTGCGAAACTACAGGTCATTGGGAGAGCCGGCACTGGTGTTGACAATGTGGATGTTGATGCTGCTACAAGGAAGGGGATCCTGGTCATGAAGTAAGGTGCCAGAGAGCTTCTCAAGTGGGTAGATGTGACTCAGGCCCTTTCTGCCCTATCCTTATATCCCAGGGTCAGATCCCAGAATATCTGTTTATCCTAGAATATAGGGCAGTGGAGACTCATATAATCCAGTTCAAAGCAGATAACCTGGGATCAGATCCTGGGATATAAGGGCAGTGCAGAAGGAAAAAAACACTATGTAAAATGGAACCAAGAACCTGATTTTGTTTCTGCTATGTGCTAGAGAAGAGCATGTTGATGGTTGTAGAAATAAATAAATAGAATCAAGATAAACCCTGCAATATAATAAAATGTCACTCAAACTTGTGCAACAGGTAACTTTAGTTCAAAACTTTAAACAGGGCAACAATATATACAGCAGTTTTTTGAATTCACACAGAGAACAATAGGAATAAACAGTCCCTTTAAATATGCCTCATTTGCCTTATAAATAATCAGGCTTCAGAGAGTATGGCAGCCATTTCCTTCCTGGCCATTTTCAGTCAGCTGCTCTCCTCCCTCTCCTAGATGAAAGTGGCAGTTAAAACCGTTTGCCTCAACACAAGCTAGAAGCAACAGCCAATTGGAATTCTGGCTCCTGACTGGCTCAGCCAATCAGCTGTCACCACATGCCCTTTCCAGTTAACTCACCACGTCATGGTGCCTCTTTTACAAGCCCTCACAGAGCAGAGGCCTGACCCTTGAGACACTTGAGTATGGTTTCCCCTGACATTAAGTCTAGTCGTGTCCGACTCTGGGGGTTGGTGCTATTTCAACTACTTTCTCTAACATATTTTGATTTTCCTTCTCAGCACACCCACTGGCAACAGCCTCAGTGCAGCAGAGCTGACCTGCGGAATGATCATGAGCCTGGCCAGGTAAATGACATGGCTTCTTTTAAATTTTATTTAATTACAAGTTGGTATGTTGTGTGTATTACAAGTTGGTCTTTCTGACATTTCGGCTGCATCTGTGGCTGGCATCTTCAGCTGGTCTGGTGTACTACTACTACTACTAATATAAAACTGTATATGTATCCCACCACCATCTCTCCGAAGGGACTTGGAGCAGCTCACAAAAGCACTCAATAGTGCAGCAGTACACAAAATACAGTAAGATTCATAGACATATAAATCAATAATAATAAAGGTTTACAAAACAAATTTACATAAAACATCATATAAAACCCTACTGATTTAAAACATTCAATAAAATGCAGACTGTATACAATGTCAATCCCATAAAGTACTTCACAGTGTCCTCGACTTTTTTTGGACACAGGACTTCAGTTCATGTTAGCATGACTCCCAGAGCCAAAGTTACTTTATGGGGTACTGGGAAATTTCTTTTTAAATCCTTAATTGTTATAAACAACATACCACTATTATTTCAGGCAAATCCCACAGGCTGCAGCTTCAATGAAGGAGGGAAAATGGGATCGCAAAAAGGTAAGAAGCTGGTGCCTTCTCTTTCTCTTGCTACTTTGTGGTGTTGCTGGCTAGGAGGGACACATACATAGATGAGGGTTTGTTCACATTGGTTATACATTTTTTTTCTTAGTTCATGGGAATGGAGCTTGAAGGGAAGACCCTGGGTATTCTAGGCCTGGGCAGAATTGGCCGAGAAGTGGCTCTCCGGATGCAGTCCTTTGGTATGAAGGTAAGATGCAGTCCATGAAGGTGAAGTGACAGTTGGTCACAGGAAGAAACAGGTCTGCTGCCTTGGCTGCTGATTTCTTGTATGTGATGATAGGTAGGATATGAAAAATCTCAGCTGTTTCAAAGTGCTCTCTCTTTCTCTCCTCTTCACTTTCCCATGTCATTAGACTATTGGCTATGACCCCATCATCACTCCTGCAGAGTCTGCTGCCTTTGGTGTGGAGCAGCTGCCCTTGGAACAGATCTGGCCACTGTGTGATTTCATCACAGTCCACACCCCGCTCTTGCCTTCCACCACAGGTAGGGATTGCTACTTGGCCCTGTAAGAAGGTATCTCCTCCTAGGATGCTGGTCTTCAAATATGGACATTGTCCTCCCTGGTAGCTAGTGGAAAGGGCATGTGGGCCACAGCTGATCCAACATCAGATCTGTGCGAGGGTTTCGGGAATGGGAGCAAAACTACACATGTTTGCTGAGAGACCAAGACATCCTGCTTGGAGGTGGGGAGGAAACTGAAGAAGCAGAATGAATTTTGCAGATAGGATTGGAGAAGGCAGCTCATAGTTGTGAGGGGGTCCCAAGAGCACTGGGAATGTTGGCTCTGAACTCAAAATATTCAGATGGGAGAGGTTGGGTTTTGCACTGCTAATTAAGGCCCTTTCCACACAACTGTATGAAATCCACATTGAGCTGGATTATAAGGCAGTGTGGACACAGATAATCCAGTTCAAAGCGGATATTGTGGATTATCTGCCTTAATATTCGGGGTTATATAGCTGTGTGGAAGGACTTTAAAAGTCTGCACCAAGATTAGGTGGGAACCAGCTATAGAGATCCTGCTGACTAGAAGGTTGGCAGTTCAAGCCGGGATTGGGGGTGAGCTTCTCACGTCAGCCCCAGCTCCTGCCTACCTAGCAGTTTAAAAACAACAATGTAAATAGATAAATAAGTACCACTTTGGCGGGGAGGTAAAAGGCACCCTGAAAAACATGCCGGTAAAATCCAACCAGGAAGGCGTCCATGGACGACAGGTTCCTCGATGTGGAAAAATGAAATAACAGCATCTCCCCATAACAGAGTCTAGCACAGCCGGATGTCAGAGATGGAAAGAGGGAAGCCTTGCCTCTGTTTATGTATTGCCTGTCTTTGTCAGTTAACAGCATTGAATGTTTGCCATATATGTACCTGTAATCCTCTCTGAGTCCCCTCGGGGAGATAGAGTGGAATATAAATAAAGTATATTATTATTATTATCTATTATCTATTATTATCATTTATTTTATTATGACACAGCAAACAAGATAGATATGCTGGATTTCATATCACAAAATCACAAGTCAAACACTTCCCAAGTGTCTAGGACTGTGTGATGTATTTTCGGATGATGCATGCAGATCCCAGCAGGATGGCCTTTTGCAGTTGGCAGATCATAATTTTGTCATTATTATTATTATTATTTTTATTATTGTTGTGGAGAGAATGGGAACCTTGAAAAATAAAAAGACTTTTACTTGACATAATCCTGTTGTTGCTCTTGAAGAGGAGTTGGGGCTGTTCTTTTCCATTTTAACTTCAGAAACGCCCCTAGGTTTTGTAGTATGCTTTTCAGGCCCCATGTACACTGCCATATAATGCAGTTCAGTGCAGTTAAGCTGCATTATGAAACTGCATTGTATGGCAGTATAGATGAGGCCAAAGTCATTTCTGACTTTTGGTGATGCTAAGGTGAACTTCCCAAAGGTTCTTTTGGAGGAATTTGTTCGGCGGGGGTCTGCCATCGCCTTCCCCTGAGGCTGAGAGTGTGGCCCTGGTTACCCAGAGGCATTTAATGACAGAGTAGAGATTCGGACCCTGAACTCTAGAGTCATAGTTGAACGCTCAAACCACTGCACCATGCTGGCTCTTCTTGGCATTGCTATGGACTGTCAACTACATCTCTGTGGTATTGAGGAATAATGTTTTTAAAAGAAAAAAAGAAAATTTGGAAGGGGTGCTTTGTGAGACTTTAACTGATAAGATAAGTGAACTCCACCAGTAAGTGTTAAGGCTACAATGGACCTGAAGGGTACTTGCTTCTTTCATTGCTCTTTCCTTTTTTAGGGCTTCTGAATGACTCCACTTTTGCCAAGTGCCGCCCTGGGGTCCAGGTGATCAACTGTGCCCGTGGGGGCATTGTAGATGAGGGGGCCCTTCTGCGAGCCCTCCAGTCTGGCCAATGTGGAGGAGCAGCTTTAGATGTTTTCACAGAGGTAAGCTTTTGGGATACTTAGTGTCCTCCACGGGGTGATGGTGGAATTAGGGAGCTGTGGTGCTTGAAGCTCACATGCAAACCCAGCTTTTACTTTTGCTTTATTGGCTGTAATTTAAAAAATCTAATAAGATAATTTATTATATTATTGAACCCACTGTCACCTATATCCTTATCATTTGTGAGCTTTCATGAGCTAGGTATGTATGTGCTATGACCAGAGCAGACAGAGACTTGCAGTGCACAGACTCTAGATTTCCCCCTATGAACCTGCACGACCTCTTCGCTCGTCGGGGGAGGCCCTCCTCTCGCTCCCACCACCTTCACAATCACGGCTGGTGGGGACGAGAGAGAGGGCCTTCTCCATTGTGGCCCCTCGATTCTGGAACTCGCTCCCCGGGGAGATTAGGCAGGTCCCTACCCTCCTCTCCTTTCGGACAAGCCTGAAGACTTGGCTCTTCCGGGAGGCTTTTGGTGACTGATCTCTGTATGATCGACCTGTTGTCCATTACAGTGAATGCCCCAGTATTATAATGGCACTTTATAGCCACCATAGCTGAGTAACTTCCTTCCCTTGAGGACATGATTTATTTGCACTTTTAGCACTTTGGCCTAGATTCTTTGAACCTAATCCATGATTTTAACATTTTATCTTGTATGTGGTTTTTATGACTTTTGTTTTTATTGTTCTGTTCGGGCTTGGCCCCATGTAAGCCGCCCCGAGTCCCTTCGGAGAGATGGGGCGGGATATAAGAATAAAATTATTATTATTATTATTATTATTATTATTATTATTGTTATTATATGATTGAAACATGGTGATAGAAAGGCCACTATCCTTGGATAGTGAGGGATGACAAATCTGGAAGTGCCACCATGGTCAATTCTTGCTCTTTCAGGCAGTATGCAGTCCTATTGATAGACTCCCTGGGCTTTGGGCCTGGAAACAACTTACCTACAGAATCTCTGCCTTACTTAAGTCCAGCCTGAGTTGTTGATCTAGGCCTGGAGAATGCAATGTTGCAGCTCAGGGGGTTGTGGAGGGGAAGCAGCACTTTCTGATCAGCCTGGTTGTTTCATTCCCAATAGGAACCACCCAAGGACAAGGACTTGGTGAACCATCCCAATGTAATCAGCTGCCCTCATCTGGGTGCCAATACCCGAGAAGCTCAGAGCCGTTGCGGCAAGGAGATTGCCATGCAGTTTGTGGACTTAGCCCAGGGCAAGGCACTCGTTGGCACTGTGAGTTCTGCTCTTACACTGCTTAATGTTTCTCTATTTGTCCAGCATATTTCAAATTGCAAACATACGTTTAACGGTTTGTTTCAATCTGTTTTTAATTTTGTTTCTAAAACTTGACCTTTGTATCATTTTCTAAACTGGAAAAGAGTTGAAGTCTTGACAATCTTTATGCTCTTTATATTTGCAAAAGTTCTCCAGTAGTTAGAAAACAAAATACAAGAGAGAAGGCTTGCCGAGCAATGTTGCTGAATTACAACATGTCTGTTTTGCTTGTAAAGAAACAGAGCCATATTAAAAGGCATTATACTCCATTGCAGAATCCACTGATTAACTGCCAGCACTGTTGTTTGTCAAATTACCTTTACATGAAATTGATCAACATATAGACAACGTTGACTGGCCAAATTGGGAGATCAGATGAGCTCTGAAATTTACTTTACCATGCAAAGATCAATCTTGCAGTGGGTCACCAATAACTTCAAAAGAAGGTCTTGGTTGAAATTGAAGCCTCTTCCACAAAGCTGAATAAAATTGTCTGCTTTGAACTGGGATATATGGCAGTGTGGACTCAGAAACCCAGTTCAAAGCAGACATTGTGAGATTTTTTGCCTTGATATTCTGGCTGTGTGGAAAGGCCCTTGGTGGGGAACACTCACCCTTGTGTCTGCCTCGGTCTTTTGATCCTAATCCTGCAAACTGGAACAAATTGGATTTCTCTATTATGGGCTAGTCATCCTATAATCACACTTATGCTCCTGTTCTTCCTTCCTTCAGGTGAATGGGCAAGCTCTCACCAGTGCATATGCACCCCAGACAAAGCCCTGGATTGCACTGGCTAGAGCTCTGGGAACTCTGTTGCGTGCACTGACCCACCAAGTGAATGGCAATGTGCAGGTTGTCACCCATGGTGAGATGAGAGATCTAGGAGTAGTCTTGGCTTCAGTCTTGGCTTTTTTTAATATATACATTTCTTCACTTATCTGCCTCTGTTCTCTCATCTCCCCTTACTTGAGCTAATCATGTGTGTATTTTCAATATAATGTCTTTTCTGAGATCTTGCCACCTATTCCTTTCAAGCCACCTGCTGTAACAGGGATGGCTAAAATGTGTCGTTAGAAATGAAAATCAAGAATCCCAGGGAGCTGGATTCAATCTGTACCCAGTATTTCATTGTGTACATGTGCAGGAAGACAGACTACACATTTAGTCCAACTCACCTGACACACTCTTTTGCTTCCCTCTTCATTCTCAGCTTTTTTCCTCTGCTTGGAAGTGTTTATTTCTTTAAATTTCCCTTGCTAACAAAATTCCCTAACCTATATGCATTCATAACAACATGGTTTTTCCCTATTTCTGTTTTCTGTGGTTTTGTAAAATAACTTTTCTTTTCATAGTCTTTACAGCAATTACTCTCTCCTGACTTGCTGTGATGCAAAATAGAGAAGGAATTTAGTGTAAGGTAGCATGTGAGCCCCCATGGTGCAATGGGTTAAACCTCTGAACTGTGGAACTTGCTGACTGAAAGGTTGGCAGTTCAAATCCGTTGAGCGGGGTGAGCTCCTGCTATTAGCCCCACCTTCTGCCAACATAGCAGTTCGAAAACATGCAAATGTGAGTAGATCAATAGGTACTGCTCTGACAGGAGCAGTAGTACCTATTGATCTACTCCATGCAGTCATGCTGGCCACATGACCTAGGAGGTGTCTACAGCTGGTTCTACAGCTTAGAAATAGAGATGAGCACCAACCCACAGAGTTGGACACGACTAGACTTAATGTCAGGGGAAAGCCTTTACCTTTTTAGCATGTGAGAAGTATGTAGCAGCTGCTACTTCTACAAGGGCAATTGATTTTCCATTGGGCCTGCTTCTGTCGCCTTAATAGCAGTCTGACAGTTAAGTGGGTGAAGCTTCCCCACGATTAATTCTATATAAATTCAGCTGCATAGATTAAATGTGTATATGTTATACATTTTATTTTGTTCTGTTTGTATCCTGCCTTTCTCCCAGCATGGGATCCAAAGCAGTGTATCCTTGTGTTCCTTCAAGTCGTTTTTGACTCATGGATACTGTAAGGCAGTGGTTCTCAACCTGGGGTCCCCAGATGTTTTTGGCCTTCAACTCCCAGAAATCCTAACAGCTGGTAAACTGGCTGGGATTTCTGGGAGTTATAGACCCAAACACCTGGGGACCCACATCTTGAGAACCACTGCCGTAAGGGGAATTGGCAAGATTGGCTTAGAAGAGTTATGCCTTTCCTGCAGTATCTTACTTCCACAGAAGAGTGTATCTGGCAATAGAAGACTGCATCTAAAGCACAGCTTTGGGTCAGCTCTTGGTTTTGTTGTCTCTGCCAAGAGGTAATTTGCAATGAGTGGGTACTTCTGGTATGGCTGAAGATCAATTTCTTTTCTGCTCCTGAGTGTCGGTCAGATATTAGGACTGAAGAGTGAGGAAAGGACTGATAACAGTTGTGAACAACCATATTGGTGGTTTGACCATACCTGTCATATTCACTAGGCCCAGCCTTGCAGAAGGCAAGCAGTTACCTGACTCCCGCTGTGGCAGCGGGGCTCCTCAAAGGAACAGCACAGGATGTGAACCTCGTGAACGGGCTCCTTCTGGCACAGGAAGCTGGACTGAAGGTACGTCAATTCCCCTCCCCTTCTTTCCCTCGGGCTGAGTCTTTTGTGAGGCTCTTTCTCAGGTTTGCTTTAGAACAGTGTTTCTCAACCCGTGGGTCCCCAGGTGTTTTGGCCTACAACTCCCAGAAATCCCAGCCAGTTTACCAACTGTTAAGATTTCTGGGAGTTGAAGATTGTACAATAGGACGCCATGCTGTTTTTTCTGATGTTACTTTCCTCACAGAGGTTTGTAACAGCTGTAGTGCCTGGTGTCGTGCTTCTTGTTCCCATCATAGAAGTTGCTCACTTTTTTGCTGAGTGCTGCCAAGTGTCATGATGCCAGGGCTCTGCCAGTACGCAGGCAGAGGTGAACCAAAACAAACACCCAACTTGTGTTACACTGTTTAATTAAAGCAGCACTTACTGTCTGGCTGTTTTCAAAGTCCCAATGTAAAACATAAAGATAGCACTCAAACAAAAAATCAAAACAAAACTGATAGCAAACACCAATGCAGGTAAAGAAGACACCAGAGTTAAAAAAAAAAAGGTCTAGTCCAATAGTAAAATGCCAAGAGTTCAATGAGTCAAGTCCAAGGACCAAGAGTCTATACCATAGTCAATGGTCAGTCCAGAGTTTCCAAGAGTTCAGGAGACAAGTCAGGATACCGAAAATCCTGGGCGAAAAACCAGCAGCATCCACAGCCAAAGTAGGAGACAAATACAGTAAAGTCTCACTTATCCAACACTCGCTTATCCAACGTTCTGGATTATCCAACGCATTTTTGTAGTCAATGTTTTCAATAAATCGTGATATTTTGGTGCTAAATTTGTAAATACAGTAATTACTACATAGCATAACTGTGTATTGAACTACTTTTTCTGTCAAATTTGTTGTATAACATGATGTTTTGTTACTTAATTTGTAAAATCATAACCTAATTTGATGTGTAATAGGCTTTTCCTTAATCCCTCCTTATTATCCAACATATTTGCTTATCCAACGTTCTGCCGGCCCGTTTATGTTGGATAAGTGAGACTCTACTGTACCTTTGTCCCAAAGACCATTCTCCAGGCTAGCTCCTTATATCCAGTACAACCCAGCTGCAACCTATCTCTTGCATGCCTCCACCCTTACTTCTTTCACCTGTAACTCCTATTTACAGATTACTCAGCCCTGTAGAACTAAGACTTACATTAACCCCTTCCATCACCACCCCCAACTGGAGCCCCCGGTGTCGCAGGGGGTTAAACCCTTTGCCAGCAGGACCGATGACTTGAAGGTTGGATTGCTGACCTGAAGGTTGCCGGTTCGAATCCAATCCGGGGAGAGCGTGGATGAACTCCCTCTATCAGCTCCATTCGGGGACATGAGAGAAGCCTCCCACAATGATGGTAAAAACATCAAAAACCTCCAGGCGTCCCTCTGGGCAACGTCCTTGCAGACGGCCAATTCTCTCACACCAGAAGCAACATGAAGTTTCTCAAGTTGCTCCTGACACTTAAAAAAAATCACTATTCCCATCCACCATCAACTGTGGAACATGATACATTACACCAAGCTTGTGTCAGGAAGGGGAATTTGGAAGCATACCTCTTTACTGGTAGAAGGAACCTCACCAATTTCATCTTTTACCTCCACAGATTACCACCACTCATAATGAGAAGGCATCGGAGACAGAAGGAGGGCTGCTGCAGCTTACTGCTGTGGGTACCCCACACACACTGGTTGGCTCAGTGCAAGGCAGCATTCCTGTCCTGCATGAACTCAGCGGCTCAGCCTTCAGGCCATTTGTTCCCCTCACTGGCACACTGCTGTTCTACAGGTCCAAGGCCTCCAGTGGCAGCCTTTTATCAACAGTTATTGGTAAGGAAAGGTTCCCCTCCAGCCTATGAACCTACGTTGACATGGCAGAGCCTTAAGAGTTGGTGCTAGAGAACTCCTTGCCTCTGAACTAGTGTGCAGGGCAGTGTGCTTCTAATTGCCAGGAGCACTTCTGTTTCCAAGAAGTGTGTTGATGAGTTACACACCTGGGATGCCATTCCAACTACCTTGGGCTGCCCTTTCAATAGCATCAGCTGCAGTCTTGCTTGGAAAGGATAATCTAGCTGGGCTATATCTCTACAGCAAAGGTCCTCAAACATTTTAAGCAGAGGGCCAGTCTACAGTCCCTCAGACTGTTGGGGGCAATGCTTCTGGAACATAGCCATACAGCCTGGAAAACACTCAGCAACCCAAGATATTTTAAGATAAGAATTCAAAGGAAAATGTGGCCTTCAAAAGAAAAGGAAAATATGCAAGGAATGGCTTGTTCAGGGAGCTGACTCGGGCAATTAGGAAGCTGCATGAACTGTTTACTTTGCAAGTACCTTAGAGCATTCCTTCTGATATATGGTCAGACCTAGTATTTGCTAAGTTAGATCCTTGTGTGTTCAAAACTGGCTTGTTGAGCATTAATAGAAATCTGTCTGTATAGTTTTGCAGCTGCACGCATAACGATTGCCAGTGACTGGGAAGACAAAAAACATTAAGTACAGTAGAGTCTCACTTATCCAACACTCGCTTATCCAACGTTCTGGATTATCCAACGCATTTTTGTAGTCAATGTTTTCAATACATCGTGATATTTTGGTGCTAAATTCATAAGTACAGTAATTACTATGTAACATTACTGCATATTGAACTACTTTTTCTGTCAAATTTGTTGTATAACATGATGTTTTGGTGCTTAATTTATAAAATCATAACCTAATTTGATGTTTAATAGACCTCCTTAATCTCTCCTTATTATCCAACAAATTCGCTTATCCAACGTTCTGCTGGCCCGTTTATGTTGGATAAGTGAGACTCTACTGTATTAAAAATTGGAAGGATAAATTGTGGGATTATGCACAGATGGCCAAGATTTCTAGCAATCTGAAACAAGAAAGTCATGAAGTTTTTGAAAGAAATTGGAAGCTGGCCTTAGCATATCTGACGGGGGGATTTAAGAAATAAAAACAAGGGGAATTTATTGCATAAAATTATGCATAAACTGCATAGTTCAGTGTTGGGAGTCAAGGTAGTGGGTCACACAGGAGGTGGGTTGAGGGATAATTGTATTGTGGGTGTCAGGCTGTCTATGTATGTGTATTTGTATATGTATGTTATGTGGATTGTGGGTGCTGTACAGGTTTAAAATAAAAGTCTATAAAAATTTTTAAAAAGTGACAGGATGGGGAATATATGGCACACTGTATGTTGTGGAGCTACAGCTCCCATCACCCCAAGCCAGAATAGCCAGTTCTGAATGATGAAAGTTAAATGTCACAACTTGTGGAAGGCCACCCCCTATTTTCTTGTTCTAAAGCAGTGGTTCTCAAAGTATGTTCCATGGAGTCCCTGGGGCTCCGCAAAGAATACTGAGGGGCTCTGCGCTTCCCTCCTCCTCTCCTGCTCCAAACTCTCTTTCCTCTTTCCTACCACTCACCCCACCTCCCTTGCCACCAAAAGCCTTTCTCCCCTCCTCTTTTGGCCCCAAAAGCCTTTTTTTCTCACCTCCTTTGCCTGTTGTTAGCCCCAGTTTCTTCCAATCCAGCAGTTTGGAAACATGCAAATTTGAGTAGATTAGTAGGTACTGCTCCGGTGGGAAGGTAACTATGCTTCATGCAGGCCAGCCACATGATCTGAGAGGTGTCTATGGACAACACAGACTCTTCAGCTTAGAAATGGAGATGAGCACTACCCCTCAGAGCCGGAAGGGGAAGCCTTTACCTTTATCTATGTTATGGTTGTTTCTAGGTATTGAATGTTTGCCTTTGTGTTTGTGTTGGCTGAAATTAGCCCTGAGTTTCCTTGGGGAGATAGGGTGGAATACAAATTATTATTATTAATAATAATAATTATTATTATTATTATTATTATTATTATTGCCCTTCCACCACTCAGGGGGTGCTTTGATTGTGCAGTTCCTGCATGGCAGAAGAAGTTTGGAATGAATGGACCCTGGGGTTTCTCCTCCCCTCCTCTTCTTCTTCATTACAAAGGCTGGGTGATCATCTCTTGGGGGTGCTTTGATTGTGTTTTTCCTGCATGGCAAAAGGGGGTTAGACTGGATGGTCCTTGGGGTCTTCCACTGAAATACTATTAAGTTTATGTTGGTCAGAAAGTTTGCCTATACCTGGTATATATACATTATATATTATATTATATATAATATATAAACCTTTATTGGGGCTGCACAAGAAACTTTTGCTTCAGAAAGGGTTTTGCACCTAAAATGTTTGAGAACCCCTGTCCTAAAGTATCAATTTCCAGGAGCTACCAGTTTACATCTCCACGTAATTTTTTATTATTAAACCAGTTCCAGTCAAGGCAGGACTAGTAACCTAGGACGTGTGCACTGATTGTTGTTTAATTTGCAGGGCTGCTGGAGAAGGCCAAAGTGGAGCTGCTGTCATACCACCATTCTAGTGCTGTGAATGGACAAGCATGGGATGTCATGAGTGTATCTTCTCCTCTAGAAAACCTGCAAGAACTGAAGCAGCATGTGACAGAAGTTATTCAGGTTACACCTTAAGATGTGGAAAACCTGTGAATTTCTTTCATGTAAATGTTACACATTCCAATAAAGAGAATTTGCAGAAGCTGCCTGGTCGGTCCTTGAGCCACAGAAGCCCTGCCTAAACGACATAAACTGGAAATAAATTTTCAGTGTGGAAAACGAGACAGGAATACTTCTGCTTCAACACTGATATTTCACTATAATAATTTAATTCTGTGCTTTAAAACTTCTCAGTGTATATGGGTGGGGAGGGGGCATTGTTATGTAGGGATAGAGCCGTGGTTCTCAAACTGTGGGTCCCCAGATGTTTCGGCCTTCAACTCCCAGGAATCCTAACAGCTAATAAACTGGCTGGAATTTCTGGGAATTGTAGGCCAAAACACCTGGGGACCCACAGGTTGAGAACCACTGGGATAGAGGTACACGGAATGGCTGGCATTGACCCTACCTAGATATCTTTCACTGTAGAACAGTGTTTCTCAACCTGGGGGGTCGGGGCCTCTTGTGGGGTCATGAGGGGGGTTTCTGGGGGGTCGCCAAGGACCATCAGAAAACACATTTCTGATGGTCTTAAGAATCCAAATCCCTCAAATATTTTCTGTTGGTTCTGTGTGGGAAGTTTGGCCTAATTCTATTGTTGGTGGGGTTCAAGGGGCTTCTTGATTGTAGGTGAACTATAAATCCCAGCAATTACAACTCCCAAATGTCAAGATCAATTTTCCCCAAACTCCACCAGTGTTTACATTTGGGCATATTGAGTATCCGTGCCAAGTTTGGTCCAGATCCATCATTGTTTGGAATCCACAATGCTCTCTGGATGTAGGTGAACTACAACTCCAAAACTCAAGGTCAATGCCCACCAAACTCTTCCAGTATTTTCTGTTGGTCATGGGAGTCCTGTGTGCCAAGTTTGGTTCAATTCTATCATTGGTGGAGATCAGACTGTTCTTTGATTGTAGGTGAATTATAAATCCCAGCAACTCCTAAATGACAAAATCAATCCCCCTCCCAACCCCGCCAGTATTCAAATATGGACGTATCAGGTATTTGTGCGAAATTTGGGTCCAGTGAATGAAAATACATCCTGCATATCGGATATTTACATTACGATTCATAACAGTAGCAAAATGACAGTTATGAAGTAGCAACAGAAATAATATTATTAGGTTCACCACAACATGAGGAACTGTATTAAGGGGTCGCAGCATTAGAAAGGTTGAGAACCACTGCTGTAGAACTGCTGCAGTGTGGAACTCCCATCGTACCCTACAAAGTTGCGTCTGCCATGTATTCCCTCTTTTTCTCAGTGGAGAGACTACAGAACACATTAATTTTGCAACAAGCAGAGAATCATAGAATCATTGATGGAAGGGACCACATGGGCCATCCAGTCCAACCCTATTCTTCCATACAAGAAAAGCACAATCAAAGCATCCCCAACAGATGTCCATCTAGCCTTGGTTTAAAAACCTCCAAAGGAGGAGTTTCAACCAGACTCCAAGACAGAGAGTTCCACTGTTGAACAAGTCTCACAGTCAGGAAGTTCTTCCTAATATTCAGATAGAATCTCCTTTCCTGTAATTTGAACCCATTGCTCCGGGTCCTAGTCTCCAGGGCAGATAACAATAACAAACCTGCTCCCTCTTATTAATCTCAAATGAATCTGCAGTTCCTGCACAATGAAAAATTGCACCTAGATCTCCGAAAGATTGCTCCTAATCCTTAAGGGAGTGTTCAAGCTGTGGCCTTTGGCCTTGCCTTCTATGATCCCTGAATCTGGTGACCCATATCCACTTTTCCCTGCATTGGGAAAACAACACTCATTGATGGTTCTTGGAAGCTTTTACTTCTAAATGCATCCAGCACACCCTAGATCTCAGTTTAAACCCAGCGGGGACTAAAAGCATCCAATCTTAGAATCTAAGGAAAGTCAGCCCTGGTTATTATTTGGGTGGGGTACATTCAATAAATACCAGGTGCTGTAGGCTATAATTCAGAAGTAAGTAGCAAAGCCACCCATGAGTGGGTTGTATGTTTTCCGGGCTGTATGGCCATGTTCTAGAAGTATTTTCTCCTGACGTTTCGCCCACATCTATGGCAGGCATCCTCAGAGGTTGTGAGGTACTGTTGATACTGTTTCTGTTCTGCTGCTGCAGAACCAGTTTGGACAAGTTTTCAGCGCTGACTGAGTACTGCTGGTGGAGAGAGTTGTGTACTCAGTGAGGCCTTGCTATTTTGAGGCCTGTTTGCTGCTGAGAAAAGAGGAAGGAGAACCAGGACTGTATTCTCCTTTCTCAGATTTGTGGACTGAGAAAGGACCATTTATGAATGTGGACTTTTGTAAGTGATCAGAGGGACCATTGTAAATACTGTTTTTGATCTCTTGAAATCTGTAAAGTTCCTGTATTTTTGTTCTGCAAACCTGAGTGGCATGTTATTGTTCTGCGGGTGACTCTGGATTGCAGGCACACATAAGAGCATCCATTTATCATCATCAATCCATAACCATAATTACTACCTCCATATCACTCTGTAACTCAGTGCAGAATATGAATTTATCAGATGAGAAGTTGTCTTTTTCATGTGCTCAAAACAAGCTTGTTGGAAGTGATTTGAAGATATTATATCTGATTAATATGTTTGGGCATACTTCTGGACAATTACAGCAGTAGAACATCTATAGCTTTAGTAATAAACAAACTTGCTCAGAACAGCTTCAAAAAGAGGCTCAATGACTATCTTCTGGGTATGCTCCAGCCAGATTTTCTGCATTGAGTGGGGATGGGGGCTGAATTCAGTGGCTTAAGGGGTTCCTTCCAACTCTGTGAGTCTAAGATTTTAACTTACACTTTGTGACCTTGAAGAATTTCCTTCTTACATCAACCTTGTATCTTCTCTTCTTCTTCCCTCCATTTTTAATCACATGCATTAATAGACAAACGATCACAGAGTATCATGAATTCTGTGCTGAATAGCTCAGTTTTGTTTTTTTGTTTTTTTATTCTTGTTGGTTTTTAATACCAGCCTTCAACTTTATCTCCAAGTCAGTTAGAAATGTTTGCCATTAAGAGTTACAAACATTCAAACAGTTAGAGCTAGGACAATACTTTGAGAACTTGGCTTTTAAAAAGGAACACGAACTAGCTATAAAGCATGCCAAAGGGTTCTGCAGTTGAGTGTCTTTCCCAGCAGGAGATTGTCACAGAACTCAGCTCTTTGTATTATCTCTTATCACCGGACCATAAATATATGTGTTACACTCAGACCATTCTTTTGTAAACCAGTGAAGAAGGCACTTCCAAAAGGTGTTTAAAATAAAGGAGCTGCCATTCACAAAACAAACTGAGGAGCACAGCAGTTGCAAGCCCACAAATACAATGGCAGGGATAATAAAACAGTTGTCTGGTAGAAAATACAGACAAGAAACAGGAATGACAGGAATCCAGTAGTCATCTTCAGCAGTGTAGACATACTGTTGAGCTCTCTCTATACATCTGGGAGGCTTTAAATGGGAATAGAAATGAAATCTAGTTATTTGATAGGCTCTCCAGGATGGATCACAAGGAACACTGCTCATTAAGATCACAACATACATATAAGCTAGCTGCCATCTACTTTGGCCGCTTGTCGTAAGAAAACTACAAGGGTGTGGCTTGTATTATGTACCACACGGAATCAGGTAAGTTTAAACACTAGCCAATTCTCCTTGCCTTTCAGGAGATAATTTCTTAGAAAACAACTCTTCTGCAGCTACCAGTTGCTTTGGAGCTTCAAAAGCAAAAACTGGCCTTTGATGTCCAGTGGACAGAAAACTAAGGGGTCCTCTGTTGCTCTGCATGATCTACACCAGTGGTTCTCAACCTGGGGTCCCCAGATATTTTTGGACTACAACTCCCAGAAATCCCAGCCAGTTTACCAGCTGTTAGAATTTCTGGGAGTTGAAGGCCAAAAACATCTGGGGACCCCAGGTTGAGAACCACTGACCTACACCTATCAAGAACAGAGCAAGAGAAGATTGACCTGGATTCAACTGAATGACATGCCTGTTCCACCCTTTCATTCTGGCCTTTCCTAACCCCTCTGCATCCTCCACTTGCTTCCTTCCTCTGTTAAGATGAAGATAGAGCCCCACTTACCAATCTTAATATGAAACAAAATGATAACCAACCAATCAGCCTCAAATAAGAAAACAAGAGGTGCAACTCCTAGGAATGGCTGGTGGGACTTTTCCTTCAGGCAATGCTCCCTTCGAGTTTTCAGCTTGAGCTAAAAGCAGCTGTTGTTTCACTTGCAAACAACAGTTGATGAATGTGAGAAGATAAATGCCTGAGAAACCCGTGGTTCTCAACCTGTAGGTGCCCAGATGTTTTGGCCTTCAACTCTCAGAAATCCTAACAGCTGGTAAATTGGTTGGGATTTCTGGGAGCTGTAGGCCAAAAGACTTGGGGACCCACTGGTCTAAACAAAAACATTCAGAAGAAAAGCTGGAAAAGGGTATTCCCAGCCTTCTTGGGATTATCAATAGTACTTATTTTATGGTGAAAGAATGCTAAATGGAACGAGCTAATGAAAAATTGGAAAAAGAGAGAAAGGGAAAGATCCCGCAACATATGGTCCTGTTACCCAAAGCCATGCCATCTCTCTTGGCCTCCCCATATAGTAACTTGTCCCGTTCTTGCATGCTTCTCCTCAGTTACTGCTCCTAGGATCCAGGTTTCAGACTTACCAGGAAAGTCCTATTAGAGTGTTTTCCGTGCATACTTCCTGCGGTTCTTGTCATCCACTTGCTCTATGTACCATGTCCCTGGAAACAAATCTTCCTTGGACCCATGAGGAGTGTGGTTCACTGAAAGATGGAGCAAGAGTAGGTAAGGTGGAATGGCATTAGTCACTACTTTCACTCTTTGGACATATTGATGAAAAATGGTTTAAAGCCCTATATGGCTCAGATTCAGGCTATTTGAAAGATCACATCTCCCTGCATGAACTTGCCCGGGCCCTGAGAGCCTCAGGATCCCTTGACTCTGAAACCACATATCCTGTTTCCCTGAAAATAAGACATCTCCAAAAAATAAGACCTAGCAGAGGTTTTGCTGAATTTCTAAAGGCCTCCCCCAAAAGTAAGACCTAGCAAGGTTTTTGTTAGGAAGCATGCCCGGCGCCCGCCAAACAAAACACCAGAACTTGCAGGATTGGTAAATGTACATACCAGTTGTACATGGAAATAATGGTAATAATATATTAAAATGTTATATTCTTTATATTTATACAGTAGTAACAAGAAATTCTTGACAGGACTCATGGTTTGTCTGGTTTGGTTATGTTGGTTTGTGATGACAACTACTGTATATAATAAATGTTCATTTTTTTGTTCAACAATAAATGTGAATTCTTCTTCATGGAAAAATAAGACATCCCCTAAAAATAAGACCTAGCACATCTTTGGGAGCAAAAAAATAATATAAGACACTGTCTTATTTTCGGGGAAACACGGTAGGTTGTCTTTCAGAGGTCCAAAAAGACAATCTACATGGTTTCAGATCCAATGACTTGAATGACATTAAAACAGCTTTAAAATCATGGGTCACAAAGCAAAACCCTGAATTTTTCCAAAATGCTTTTAATGCCTGGTTTAAACAATGGCGCATATGTGTACAAATTGATGATGACTATGCTGAATGAGGGTTTTGTGTAGAAGATAGTCCAAGCTATGATCTGTAGCAACTTCTGCTGTTATATGTTCATTCATGACGGGGACTTTTTGATACAGGAGGCAAAGCTTTTTGATTCACCCTCGTATATTGTAGGTTTTACACTGTAATTTATATTGTTGTGTCTTCAATGTTATAAGCCACTTAAGTCTCATTTAAATAAACAAACAAACAAATAAATAAATATTAGGAGAATGATATGGTATGCACACAAGCTGTGCTTCATCTATTCTATTAAAATATTTTATAAAATTACTATTAGGCTATGTGTATAAGATGTATATGAAAAATAAAGGAATTCTATATTTAGAACATGGGACTCATTGCCAAGATATCTCATTATGTACATAGATAAAAGGACAGGTAAAAAAAACCTCTCCAACATCCAAAATATTTCTGGTTCCAAGCATTTTGGGTACAGGGTATTCAACCTGTAATGAAATTACACTTTTATGGTGGGGGCAGGTCTTTTGAAGCAACATCCTTTGTATTTCTGTACTTAGGAGAAAAAAGATCAATGGCAAAGGAGTCACTGTACAAATGCCACAGTCTTCTTCCCTGGTGAGTACTTTCTTTAAATTGTGTAGTCTGTTAATTAATCTGGATTCTTTGGACAATGGCAAAAAAAAATCTGTGCTTTAAGGTAAAGATAAAGGTTTTCCCCTGACATTAAGTCTAGTTGTGTCCGACTCTAGGGGTTGATGCTCATCTGCATTTCTAAGCTGAAGAGCCGGCATTGTCCATAGACACCTCCAAGGCCATGTGGCCGACTCTAGGGGTTGATGCTCATCTGCATTTCTAAGCTGAAGAGCCGGCATTGTCCATAGACACCTCCAAGGCCATGTGGCCGGCATGGCTGCATGGAGCACCATTACCTTCTCGCCTATTGATCTACTCACATTTGCATGTTTTCAAACTGCTAGGTTGGCAGAAGTTGGGGCTAACAGTGGGAGCTCACCCTGCTCTCTGGATTCGAACTGCCAACTTTTTGGTCAGCAAGTTCAGCTGCTCAGCGGTTTAACCCACTGGCTCCTGAAGTGCCTTTAAGATTCTGTATATGAAAGGGAAAAGCCTTCAGTTCAGGATGATGCCTTAGAGCTGTTTTGTAATAACATTCCTCAGTCCCAGACCTCAGGAACCGAGTCTAATTTAATGTTTTCTCTCTTTGAGAAATGCATAACAGTGAACACGTTTGAAATTTTTAGTACTGTATCAGAAATTAAGCAGTACTTGCAAGAAGCAACATTGTTGCCCTTCTAACACTTGTGTGTTTATGCTGGGATAAATTTTTCATGGGCACCTTTACATGTAAGCAGGGCTAATGCAGCTCATAGGACCTCATGACATTGATGAGGTCTAGCATTGTGATTTGTCAGCCTCCGTGGCAAATCTGGGTGGCATTGGGGCAATCTTACTGCCCTATCCAGCAGCTGATGCTTTCTCATCCCATGTGGGAGAGTGTTGCCACTCTGCTGAAGCCCTATTGTTCTTAACAAAACATGAGGCGGGATCTGTGTTGGTGGTGGCAGCGTCCCACCACTCTGCCTCGCCAGTTCGCTTGCAGAGCCCCACTGGAAGTCGCCCTACATTGTATGATTACTGGGGCTTCATGGGTGAACTGGGGCACTTCTTCCGCTCTGTGTGATAAGGTAGTATTTCCTTTTATGCTTACCCAAATGATGAGTGTCCTCCCTCACTTTCATGATCTCAGCAAACTTCTCAGGAGCAACACATTTCCGAGAGTTCAACCGAACTTCCAGATCTGAAAGACTGGATACCAGTTTTTCCAGAGGAGAACCTGGGGGGAAAAAAAGAGACACCAGCTTTATCATTAGGAAATGTAATATCCTCCGAGAGAGTTCAGCACAACCCTCCCTCCCAAAGCCAACTGTTTTTGTTTTCTTTTGCCACACATTCTAGTCGCTGCATACTTTGTCAGAAGCCAGAAAACATACAGCAGAAAATTAGAAAAGCTCCTTCATGATCCCTTCCCAGAAGCTTCTTCAACTTCTTCATGTTACAGAAGAGAAGGAGGTGTTTTTACATCGGAGGGCAGGGTAGCATAGTATCTTGTATATCAGTCCAATCTATTTTGGAGCTGCAGTCTAGCTTGTCTCATTTGTCAGACATCTCCTGTATCACAAAGCATATTCTAGACATGAATGTACATCTGCTTCTGATCCCGAGGACTTTTCTGTATACCATGTTGCTGTTGCTTATTTTCAATAAGAAATTCAGTCCACTTCCACACAGCTGAATAAAGTTCCACATTATCTACTTTGAACTGGAATATATATCAGTGTGGACTCAGATAACCCAGTTCAAAGCAGATATTATGAGATTTTCTGCCTTGATATTCTGGGATATAGGGCTGTGTGGAAGGGCCCTAAGTCCTTTGATAGCTTCTCCCATGCACAAAGGAGTGTTATTGCATGGCCAGAGCTGGAAAATAATAGTTTAAAAATAATACATTGAGTCATTGGTTACGGAGGGCCAAAAGGAATGCATTATTGCAAACCATATTGTCCATTGTGTTATTACTTTAAAAATATACCCCAGAACCAATAAAATACCAATTTAAACTTTAAACTTTGTCAAAATCCATTTAAATTGTTTTTAAAATGCCAAATTTCCCTAGAAAGTAAAGTAATATGACACATTTAGTGAATACATACCAGCAAAAAGTAGTATCATTCCTAATTGTCACATTACTTTGGAAATAAATTATTGTCCTAGAGCAGTATTTTAACTATATTCATCATTCCCAAAGGCTAGAGGCTCCATCTGTGCAATGGGTTTCTGCTTTAGTGGAATGTATCTCAATGAGTATGTTTGTTAAAAGTTAAATCAGAAATGTAGAATGGTATTTGCAAGCAGTCCAAAATATCTCATACACAAGAATAATAGAATCACATAGAGTTGGGAGGATCCACAATAGCCACCTAGACCAAAAAAGTAGTCCTGACAGTTACCAACCATTCTTTGTTTAAAAAACTCCAGTGAAGTCCACTAACTTTAGATCCAGTCTATTCCAAAATTGAGCAACAACAATTACCACAAAGTTTTAACTTTCAGTGGGAATCTCTTTCTTGTAATTTTGATCCACTTGTTTGTGACCTATTTATTTATTTATTTATTTATTTATTTATTTATTTATTTATTTACAGTATTTATATTCCGCCCTTCTCACCTCGAAGGGGACTCAGGGCAGATCACATTATATACATATAGGGCAAACATTCAATGCCCATATACACATAGAATGGAGACAGAGACAGACAGACGCAGAGGTAATTTAACCTTCTCCTGAGGGGATGTTTGATTCTGGCTTCATCATCCATTGTGACAGCACTTCCTCATTCCAACGTCGTAAATTAGTTAAATTTGCCTCCCCACTTTATAAGTGGTACCTTATTTCCTACTTGATAGATGCAACTATCTTTCGGGTTGCTAGGTCAGCAACGAGCATGGGCTATTATTTTATTTTATTTTTAATTGATGGGTGCTCACCCTGCCATGGGCTTGCCTCGAACTCATGACCTCATGGTCTGAGTGATTTATTGCAGCTGGCTGCTCAACAGCCTGTGCCACAGCCCGGCTCACCTACCCTTTGTAGCAGAAAAAAAAAACCAAGTGCATTACTAACATAACAGCTCCCTCAACCAGAATTGTTACCATCTTTGTTACCTACCTTGAAATATTTTTAACTAAAACTCCACAACAACATGGACTCACCTGCCTCATAATTTTGGGACACTTTCAGGGAGAACATGCTGGCTGCTAGTCCAGAGCCATAGGAGAAGACGCCAATCCTGGAGCCAGCCAGCTGCTGAGCAGAGTACCTGTAGGATTTCAGAGGAATTTCAAAATTATTTCAGCAGAAAATTATGAAGGGAAAGGTCATATTTGTTATTTCTCCTGTTTGCCTTTTGGCAACCTTTAGCAGAGGCAGAACTGGAATGACACTAGATAAGGACAAATGTTTGTGTATTGATACATTTTGGTGCAGCGGAAGATGGAAACATTTTGAAATGTCAGTGACTAGGTGAGAAACTGATGTCTCAAGTTTTACCAATTTTGCTTTCTAGGAAACTCCCTTGTTCTGGAAATTGAGAGAATGGTTTGAACAAATTTTGGCTTTCACAACAACAAATGTAAGTCTCATCATAAGTTAGTTGATGAGAAAGTCCTAAGCCTTGGATTCTAATGAAATCCATCAAAACTATGAGCAACAAAAGCAAAAGAAAATATTCAGCAGCGTATCTGGGATATTGAGTTGCTAAGCTACATCAGCACAGCTTCTATTATCTCAGTCTTTAAAGAAAGGCTCTTTACCTAAGTAGCCTAAGTGGATTACCTAAGTAATCTAATCATTCCAAAATACAGAAAAGTGTTCAGTAGTGACCTCAACAGAATTGCTTCCAGAATCGCCACGCATTGTGGCGAAACCAGCAGTGCCTGTCAGAGAGCACGGGGAACGCGTCACCCCACTCTCCACATCGGCCAACTCACCCATCAACCCATCTCACAGGGAGATATGTCAGCCACCTGGCTTCTCCCTGTTGATCCAATGCAACATGGGATGCCCCCCATGTTGCTGCAGTGGCCACATGTGCCAGTTCACCAATACTTTTGTGACAGAGCCTGACAAAAGTTGCTCTACATTGTGGGACAGGAACCAGCAGGCTCTGTCACAAAAGTATTGATGAACTGGCACATGCTGCTGAAAAGTGTCTCATGTGATGAGGCCCTTTGGCTAAATTCAATGTGCTTTCTTCTACAGTACTGGATGGAAGACATAGCACCACATTTTAAATGCCTATGTCCCTGTGAGGCCGAGGTGGTAGAAACTGTGAGATACTTTTTATTGTACTGCTCTTCCTGAACATCAGGAAGAACTTCCTCACTGTGAGAACTGTTCAACAGTGGAACTCTCTGCCCTGGACTGTGGTGGAGGCTCCTTCTTTGGAGGCTTTTAAGCAGAGGCTGGATGGCCATATGTCGGGGGTGCTTTGAATGCGATTTCCTGCTTCTTAGCGGGGGGTTGGACTAGATGGCCCATGAGGTCTCTTCCAACTCTACTATTCTATGATTCTATGATTCTTTCTATTGAGACCTTCAGCAACATTTTATTAATCCGATTTTACAAAGTATACCAGGGAGACTTGAAAGGTTTTATACTGATTATCTTTTGGCTGATCAGTCTTCTGAAATTACAGTCAAAGTTGCTAGTTTTTGGTGTTGCAGGATGCTGACACAGTCCTAAAGGTTTTATTATTGTCTCAGCTTTTATCACTGTTTTTAAAATATACAAATATATCCTGTATTTAACTTTCATACTTAATATCTGCTTTCGGTCCCACCTCCTTTACTGTTTGTTTTAATGCTGGTCATTGGCCGAAATGAAACATTCATTCATTCATTCATTCATTCATTCATTCATTCATTCATTCATATAAACCTAAATTGTTCTAAACTGCACAACTTGCATAAATTTATGAAATGTAGAGTGCAGTCCACACTTACCTAGGAGTCAGAACCATTAAGTCTAGTGGTTAATGTTAAGTAAGAGAGTTAAAAATATTTGTATATTTTAAAAGCGGTGATAAAAGCCAAGATAAAAATAATAAAACCTAACTAACCGCAAAGGAGTGCAACTTTAAAAGTGTTTCTTTGCCTGTTTTACTGAATCCATAGAAACAGAGGAACTGCAAATGTAATAGCAAAAACTTCATATGGCAATGATTTCTTATTTTTGAGTGGAAACTGTGGCAGTCCTACAGTCTCACTGAATGAGAGGAAAGGAGGGGGGAAGAAAGAAAGAAAAAACAGGTATCGTACTGTGCTAGGAGAGATGCGAGGCAGCCATATACAGATGGTGTATACATATTGCCATTGCGAGCAGAGAGGAACAAGGAGGGCTGTGTCTTCTGGCTAAACAGCTCCTGACTAGCCTTTTGAAAGGCTTTGTCCACCTCCTTGCTGGAGTAGGTTTCTTCCAGCTTCACATTTCTAAAAGAGAAGAAAAGCATTTAGTCTTGTCACATATATGACTTTGAGTCACACCATACATGCATATTACATATAGCTGGAAAGCATCCATGAGGTTTTCCTTTTCTCCCCATGGATATCAACGCTCGTTGGTAATTTAAACAAATCAAAATGTCCATGTTCAACTAAATTCAGATCAACTCAGAAGGAAGTGTTTTATGGAACTGAAGCCCTTTCCACACAGCTGAATGAAGTCCCACAATATCTGCTTTGAATGGGAATATATAGCAGTGTGGACTGAGATAACCCAGTTCAAAGCAGATGTAGTGGGATTTTCTGCCTTGATATTCTGGGTTATATGTCTGTGTGGAAGGGCCTTCAGGGCACACAGCCACAGAGCCGGCCCTAGGTATTTTTCAAGTGTAGGCGAACAGAATTTTGGTGCCCCCCCAAACCAATCACTGAAAAATAAAAGCGTTGGATAAACGAAAATGTTGGATAATAAGGAAGTATAAAGGAAAGGCCTATAAAACATCAAATTACATTATGATTTTAAAAATTAAGCACCAAAACATCATGTTTTACAACAAATCAATAGAAAAAGCAGTTCAATACATGGTAAGGATTACTATATTTGCAAATTTAGCACTAAACATTGAACAGGGATATAGGGCAGTTAGATAACCCAAATAGCCCTCAGTATTAAAAAACACTCTAAAATCAGGACAATAAATAAAGAACAACACTCTGAAAACAGAAGAAATCCAGACAGTAAACAATCAGGGACAGCTAACTCCTCCCAAAAAAAGATTCTCCCAGGCAAGAAGAAGCCAGGCCTTGAAGCCACAGGGCCATTAAATGCTAATCAAGGTGATTAATTACAACATTCACACCTGCTTCAAAGAAAAGTTCTTTCTCCCACCCTGGACCTTCTACAGATATATAAACCCCACATACCTAGCTTCCAAGTTCCTACAGACCTCACAATCTCTGAAGGCCCCAAAGGTGGGCTTGCGTGGTGCGAAGGTGGGTCTGCGCTGGCCGGAAGGCCCGAAAGAGAAGGAGGTGGAGAGTGGTGCCCTCCTCCCAGGACGATGGTGCCCCCGGGACGATGGCGCCACAGGCAAATGCCTATTTCGCCTTATGGTTGGACCGCCTCTGCACAGCCATATAACCCAGAATATCAAGGCAGATAATCCACAATATCCGCTTTGAACTGGATTACCTGAGTCCACACTGTCATATTATCCAGTTTAATGTGGATTTTATACAGCTGTGTATTTATACAGCTGAGCTCCCAAATTTGTTGCAATTTAATAAGACACTGTAGTTAATGGCAGAGATTTCCCTACAGTTTTCCTCTCCGCCTTCCACCTTGGCTATGGATCTGAAGGCCTTTTTTTCTGCTGGGCTTTTGCAAAAGGTATAAATACAACTCTGTTGATGTTCAATTGTTTCAGTGGCCTTTTCATGTAATCATTCATAATTATCTTGATATTTAACTTCAGTAATTGTGATCATTTTATCTACTGTATATACTTGAGTATAAACCGACCCGAATATAATCCGAGGCACCTAATTTTTCCACAAAAAACTGGGAAAACTTATTGACTTGAGTATAAGACGAGAGTGGGAAATGCAGTAGCTACTAGTAAATTTCAAAAATTAAAATACCTATAAAATTACATTAATTAAGGCATCCATAGGTTAAATGTTTTTGAATATTTACATAAAACTGTATTTTAAGATAAGACTGTCCAACTCTGATTACCGTATATACTCAAGAATAAGTCGATCCGAGTATAAATTGATCTGAATATAAGCTAATATGAATATAAGGCAACCAGGACCCTCACTTGAGTATAAGCCGATGAGGGCTTTTTCAGCCCTAAAAAGGACTGAAAAATTTGGCTTATGCTCGAGTAGATACAGTCTTTTATATTTTTAGCCTATCTTGTTAAACTATGTATATTTTAAGACATTAAAAACTATCAAAAATTTGCAGTTGTCTGTTTGCAAATATTAAAAAAAATCAAATATATACAATGTGGGATGTTGTGTACACTAAAATGAGTATACTCAGCCTTAGGTGAATTTTGACTATATAAGAACCATCCATTAGAGCAGTGGTTCTCAATCTGTGGGTCCCCAGGTGTTTTGACTTACAACTCCCAGAAATCCCAGCCAGTTTACCAGCTGTTAGGATTTCTGGGAGTTGAAAGCCAAATCATCTTGGGACCCACAGGTTGAGAACCACTGCATTAGCGGATATCTGTTGTTGACAAATGGCATCTGTAGCCTTCACTAACCTGAATTCCTGTAGCCCCTTGTAGATACCACTCTCAGTGTTAGCACTGGGGGATGCGAGGAAGTCATTCAGCACCATCCGTGCCAGGGACTTCTGCACCAGTTTGCAGAAGGGGGTGTGGAAGATCATGAACTGGAAATCTTCAAGTGTACAAGGCTTGTTTATCCCAGCTGCCTCCAGGTAGAAGAGTTGCAAAAGAAAAATACAAATGAGCAATCACATGCAGGAATGGTAAGAGAAAATGGTATGAGCAGAACAGTACACACAACACAGATCTTCTTCCTTTATCCTTGAGACCTGGGCAAGCAAGACTTTACGTTTATTAAAAAACATAAGCTGGCACTGGGGTGAGTGTGTGTGTGAATTAGATAGCAAGATATCCAGAAGTGACATGAGGGGAGGGGGCAAGAGGGGACCCATGTTCCCAGACTGCCTGAGCCTGGGGAATGCAGGATGGCAGTTGAGACAACTGCAACCAGTTGTGCTTGGTACCAGTTGCAGTTGTCTGGACAGGCCCTAATTTGGGTGAGAGCACAACTCCTCCTTCAAGAGTTGGGGTTCCCCTCAAAGTCAGCTTAGCCTGAAATGCAAGCTGCATTCAACTGACATGTTTCTACTGAAAGTCTGTGTTTCTTCAGCCCTCCTTGGTATGATCTCTCTTATGCTGGAGTCTTCTTCTTCCTCCTTTTGTGAAGGAGCATGTGACCAGAGAACCCCCTCCCTCTGTGCCCATCTTCTTTCATGTATCACACAACACAAAAGGAGGAAAAAGAAAATCCCAGCACTAAGTAGGTCACCCTACTGCTGCTGTAAACAGTAAACATAGGGAGTGAAGGAGTGGCCGTTGGACCCCTGTGCAGGATCCTGGATGCTGAATCGTGCTGTAGAGAGCCACCTCATAGGGTATCATAGGGTCGGACTCTGGTGCAGGCTGGTTAGCAGCCAGCTGCAATAAATCACTCTGACCAAGAGGTCATGAGTTCAAGGCCAGCCCGTGTCGGGGTGAGCACCTGACAATTAAAAATAAAATATAGCCCTGCTCGTTGCTGACCTAAGCAACTAGAAAGATAGTTGCATCTATCAAGTAGGAAATTTAGGTACGACTTATATGTGGGGAGGCTAATTTATGACACCATATAAATCACCCAGCTACCATTGGAATGAGGAACTGCCATCGCAGAGGATGATGAAGCAGCTGCTCCCCCTGTGGCCAGAATCAAGCATACCCTCAGGAAGCTGAAGCTGGAGAAGGTTTAAATTGCCTCTGCGTCTGTCTCTGTCTCTATTCTATGTTATATGGCATTGAATGTTTGCCTTATATGTGTGCAATGTGATCCGCCCTGTGTCCCCTTCGGGGTGAGAAGAGCGGAATATAAATACTGTAAATAAATAAAAAAATTAAATTTCAGTCATGCTCCTTCCCTGTCGAAGAATCATTACAGTCATTACAGTTTTGAGTTATGAAATAAACGGTTTTAGCTATTTTCCCCAGGCTTTCTCAAACTGTGCTCCTCCAGATGTTTTGGACTTCAGCTCCCACAATTCCTAACAGCTGGTAAGCTAGCTGGGATGTATGGGAGCTGAGGTCCAAAACATCTGGAGGAGCACAGTTTGAGAAATACTGGTCTGGGCCCTCAATCCAGCGGAGGTGCAGCATGCTAGTTAGTTTCAAAGCATCATACTGTTCTCAGGCTGTATCCATATAGCTGGATTATAGCAGCTTGACACCGCATTAACTGCTATGGCACAATGCTATGGAATTTTGGGCTTTGTAGTTTTGTGAGATATTTACCCTTCTGTGTCAGAGAGCTGTGGTAGAATCATGTCAATTAAAGTTGTGACAAACTGCTATAATTTTGCAGTGTGGATGGCCTCTCTGTCTTTGTCCAGAACCTCATCACACTAGATGAGCATCTATCCACTTTAAGTCTAGTAGAATTCTCCTGCAGAATTCTGGGTTTTGTAGTTTAGTGAGGCCCAGACTTCTCTGGCTAAGCAGTGGTTCTCAACCTGTGGGTTCCCAGATGTTTTGGCCTTCAACTTACCGAAATCCTAACAGCTGGTAAACTGGCTGCGATTTCTGAGAGTTGTAGGCCAAAACACCTGGGGATACACAGGTTGAGAACCACTGGGCGAAGGCTTAGTGGCTAAGCCTTAGCCAGAGTGGTTCTGGGTCTCACTAAACTACAAATTCCAGAATTCCACAGGAGGCAGCCATAGCATTTGAAGTGGGCAGGTGCTCTAGTGTGATGAAGTCCTAAGAATACAGCTCTTGGTTGTTGTATGTCTTTCGGGCTGTGTGGCCATGTTCCAGAAGCATTCTCTCCTGACGTTTCGCCCACATCTATGGCAGGCATCCTCAGAGGTTGTGAGGTATACCTCACAACCTCTGAGGATGCCTGCCATAGATGTGGGCGAAACGTCAGGAGAGAATGCTTCTGGAACATGGCCACACAGCCCGAAAGACATACAACAACCCTGTGATCCCGGCCATGAAAGCCTTCGACAACACAATACAGCTCTTAATTTTCACGTTTTCTCTTTCTCTTTCTCCCTGACATGCCATTACAAATACCATATAATCTTATATGCAATTATGGACCCATCCCTGCCACCACTGAAATATAGTGAAGCACTACAAGGGCAGAGGAAAGCCCCAGTTTAGTTGTATTCTGGCAACACATACCTTTCTGCCACTGATTTTCAATTTTGTTCCTGTATGTGGCATAGCATCGATCCAGGGCTCGGAAGTAGCACTGTATGGAGAGTGGTCCATCAACCATAGGGTACTCAGAAGCTAAGTCTGGCTTATAGAAGTCATAGACATGTTCCATGTGGGTCCCACGTACACCTTGGGAGTAAAAGATCATATAAGTATTAACAATCATAAGATGTGGTGCTTGTGGTGAACTGTATTCCATCTTTGGTGGGAGAAGATATTTGCTCGACACTTTACTAATATTCTGAGAATAGTTTATTCCAAAGTTATTTGATGTCAGATGCAACACATTGCAAGTAATCTTTGCAGCAACAGTATTAACTGTTACATCATATGGCAGATGGAATCACTAAGCCTGAGAAAACATCCGTTTGAAATCTATCAGCATGTTTGTGACTGAGATGGCATTTGAAATCAAAGCTCCTGCATCACAAACCTGCACAAGTTTGTTCAGAACGAAGACTGGCCGTTCAGATAAGTATGCTCATGATTGTAACTTCAGTGATAAGTTAACATCCCCTTTCATAAAGTCAAAAATGTCCAAATTTGTATATTTCCAATTTTGGAGTCAATGTTTATTAGCACAAGACATACTCTGATTAAAATGAGTAAAAACAAATGGTTGTAGTTTTAATTGGGAAATTGTCACAGGTTCAAATCCAGGGAGTGGAATGAGTGCCCACTGTTAGCCCCAGCTTCTGTCAACCTAGCAGTTCGAAAACATGCCAATGTGAGTAGATCAATAGGTACCGATCCGCTTGGAAGGTAACAGCGCTCCATGCAGTCATGCAGGCCACATGACCTTGGAGGTGTCTACGGACAACGCCGGCTCTTTGGCTTAGAAATGGAGATGAGCACCAACCCCCAGAGTCGGATATGACTGGACTTGACGTCAGGGGAAACCTTTACCTTTTTACCTTCCTGCTTGTCACAGAGCTACAGAAAGTATAAGGATGTTCCTTCTGCCCCCCAACTACAATTAGCCCTTTACTGAAGACCGGGGGTTCTATTAAGTACTTGTCATGGGGAAACATAGGCATGTAAAGTAAACAAAAAGAGAGGAAAAGAGAAACTCCATCACCGCTAGAGAGGAAGAAAAGTGTCATTATCCCATTTCTGCACTGAATGTATGCCTTGCTAAGTAAGCACTATCATTTCTGTTTTGAAAGTAACTCTTCCTCCCCATTGCCACTGTTTCCCCAGAGGCATTTATTCGTTGTCATTGTGTGAGAATGGAAGTTGCAAGTTTTGCTTGGCCACTGCCTCTCAATGCCACAGCAGCCTCACTTGATATCTCCTCCCAGGTCCTCTTCAGGATCAGTTGTACACACAATGGGTTCCTTTGTTGTATCACCCCCCCCCCCATGCTTTCTCTCTCTATAGCCACATGACAGAGCTTCCTGGAGAGGATTCCCTGCATATCTTCTCTGACTGAGGAGAGTTAAATTTGACATTTACTTCTGGCGACTAGTCACTTAGCTTCACTGACCTTATTTGGATTGTGGGTCTTCACTAAGCTGTATACCCACCGCCCCCGCCCCCATCCTACTTGTTCTCTTTCATGCTCTGTGGCTCGAGCCATGTGTATATGACAGCACTCTTGCTCAATGGTTATTCCAGATTTGGGTGGAGAGTTTGTCACTCTTCAGATGTTGCTAGGTTGAAATTGTCTCTTTCCATCACTGTTGGCTGAGTTGATAGACACCCAACAACAAAATGTGGATAGACACGAGCTACCTGTTTTAGAAAGTAGAGCACTGATGACTTCATCATAAAGGCCCATGGATTTGCCCTTCATTATGGTGAATCCATGGGCTCCCAGTGGGGTGCATAGAGAACTCATCACTCCACGCCTTGTATTGCTTGCCTTACTGTGTCCCGCATTCCATGGGGGAAGTGTTGCCTCTGTCTTCTTCCCATTGCTGGGAAGGCAGTGTGGTGAATCCATGGGCTCCCAGTGGGGTGCATAGAGAACCCATTACTCCACGCCTTGTATTGCTTGCCTTACTGTGTCCCGCATTCCATGGGGGAAGTGTTGCCTCTGTCTTCTTCCCATTGCTGGGAAGGCAATGTGGTGCAGCAGGTTAAACCGCTGAGCTGCCAAAATTGCTGACCGAAAGGTCGGTGGTTCAAATTCGGGGAGTGGAGTGAGCTCCTGCTGTTAGCTCAGCTTCTGCCAGCTTAGCAGTTTGAAAGCATGCAAATGTGAGTATATCAATAGGTACCACTCCAGTGGGAAGGTAACGGCGCTCCATGCAGTCATGCCGGCCACATAACCTTGGAGGTGTCTACAGACAATGCCAGCTCTTCGGCTTAGAAATGGAGATGAGCACCAACCCGCAGAGTCGGACATGACTAGACTTAATGCCAGGGGAAAACCTTTACCTTTACCTACTTGTGTTGCTGCTGTGGTGGCATGCACTGCTTCCTCTCCTCTGTCAGCACAGAGCCTGGTTGTAAGTGCCTGAGCATCGTGGGAAGGGCTCTGTGCTGAAAGTGGAGGAGAAGCAGCATATGATGGGCAAATTAGCCCATGTGATGAGGTGGTAACATCAATCTCATTCTGCCTAAGGTCCACTACACACATCCGGGGTTCCCTATGACTTCCTTCAGAGATACCTGTTCACACAAAGTAAGAGTTTCAACAATGAAAGAGTTACATTCTGTTGCCTAATGGGAGCTTCTCCTCTGTCCAGCTCTGCCATTTAATACCCTGGTATGTTGTCTGTCCCCAGTCAATCTGGCAGAAAAAGCAGCCCGGGCAGCTCAACTGGATTCTGAATCCAGGATTAGTGAAGTTTATTAATTGCTACATGGGTCACTTGCTTATGTCTTGAATGGGCAAAAGTGGGCATGACATGCATGTCCACCCTTCTTGCCTGTCTGAAATAGTTATGCCACTCATACGTAGAGATACACTGCCTTGAGCACATGTTATAGATAGAAGGCAAAGGGGATCTACCTATGTCATTTTCTTTCACCCTTCTGCCAGGCATGGGGTGTTTCTTGCAACATCTGCGGCAGTCTCCGGCCCCTTCCACACAGCTGAATAAAATCCCACATTATCTGCTTTGAACTGGAATGTATGGCAGTGTGGACTCAGATAACCCAGTCCCAAGCAGACATTGTGGGATTTTCTGCCTTGATATTCTGGATTATATGGCTGTGTGGAAAGGCCCTAAGTTTTTCCTTTCTAATCACTCTCAGTGACCCAATAATAAAATAGTTCCTTCATAGAATCACTTGAAGGTAGAGAACAGGGAAGGGAAGAGGAAAACAATTTATAAGACTATAGTGATAAACATTATCAATGTCTGAAGAACTTTGAATGCGATTTCCTGCTTCTTGGCAGGGGGTTGGACTGGATGGCCCATGAGGTCTCTTCCAACTCTACTATTCTATGATTCTATAATTCTACAGTTGTTCCTGTTGTTTCTGGTGCAGGACTGTTACACCTTTGCAGCATTATTTCTGTGTATTTGAATATATGTGCATGCTTGTGCCATGCTACCATTCTTGTTCGTGCTCAGTGTCAGGCCCTCCTTCCGTGACGCTTGTGTTCGCTCTGTCCTGCTATGCCCATCGCTCCCTCTTTCTACATGGTGGGATTCTATTTTAATCTCTCTATCAATGCTATCTGGCAAATGTTATCCGCCTTGTGTCTCTATGTACACATCTTTCATGCTGAGGATGCAGTTTGCTTTGTTTCTGGTTTCCCCCCTCTACTTGGTTGCTGTGCAGTTGCACACATTGTCATCTGGAATAGGCTCTCGCTCTGTTCCCAAATATGCAATTCCATTCTTCCCCAGGAAACATAAGTCTGCACTAATACTAGTTTTGTTCAGGAGCTCCTCATATTCAAAAGAGGAGGACAGGCATGGTTGTTTTTAATTGTGTGAGTGGGGTACAAGAGGTAGGAGTGGACTTGCACATAAAAAATAGGCGACTACTCTGTGAAAAACATTGCAAGCATACTAATGTCTTAAGATATAAAAGGGCTCATTCTCCCAGATGGAAGGTTTGCTACTTTGTGAAACAGAATAGCGGCTGCTCTCTTATTTGCACATTCCTGACAGTTGCAAAAGAAATAGATACATACATTTCACCAGCAAAGATAACTTTTCCATATCAGCAAGGTTTCTGTGAATCTTCTGTCCAGAAAAATCTCAATGTACTAACTTATGTATCTTTCATCTTACTGGTGTGCATATCATAATTTATAAATTCTGATTTGCCTGGTTGGCTTCTATGTTTGGAATAGATTTGTGGTCTACACTGGACACGTTTTGTCCCACAGCTATTTGAAAAACGCCTATTATGGCACTGGAGCCCCTTCCACACAGCTATATAAAATCCACATTGAACTGGATTATATGGCAGTGTGAACTCAGGTCCCTTCCACACATCTGAATGAAATCCCACACTATCTACTTTGAACTGGAATATAGGGCAGTGTAGACTCAGAAAAGGGTCCCTGGTGGCACAGTGTGTTAAAGCGCTGAGCTGCTGAACTTGCGGACCAAAAGGTCCCAGGTTCAAATCCCGGGAGCGGAATGAGCACCCGCTTTTAGCCCCAGCTCCTGCCAACCTAGCAGTTCGAAAACATGCCAATGTGAGTAGATCAATAGGTACCGCTCTGGCAGGAAGGTAACGCCACACCATGCAGTCATGCCGGCCACATGACCTTGGAGATGTCTATGGACAACACTGGCTCTTCGGCTTAGAAATGGAGATGAGCACCAACCCCCAGAGTCGGTCACGACTGGACTTAATGTCAGGGGAAACCTTTACCTTTACCTTTAGACTCAGAAAACTCAGTTCAAAGCAGATATTGTGGGATTTTCTGCCTTGATATTCTGCGTTATAGGGTTGTGTGGAAGGTCCCTCGGATAATCCCGTTCAAAGTAGATATTGTGGATTATCTGCCTTGATATTCTGAGTTATATGGCTATGTGGAAGGTCCCTAGGATTTATTATTGTGAGCTCTCATTTTCATCTGTTTCAGTAGTTGAAGAAGATTAATGTGATTTCTGGGTTGCAAGATGGGTTGCAGCTGAAATCCTTAGGATGCAAACAATGATTCCAGACAGGGCAAAAAGTGTGATACCAACCTCTCTCTAAAGTAAGCGGGGCATTTGGTCCAACCAGCATAGCCACAGCTCCTGCTCCACCTGTTGGTCTTGCGTTTCCAGTTGCATAGACAGCAATATCACCACAAACTACCAAGGCATAGCGTCCTGGCAAGGAAAGAGCATCATCATAGAGTCAACAGTAATAATGAGAACAAACACTGGCTGATTTTATCATCAAGGCCATTTGTAGATATAAGTTTTATTTCAGCAACAAACGGTTGTGAATTATCTCTGTTAAATTACCTAGTTACTCACATGGCATTTTACAGAGCCAGCTTCCAAGGGGTTGGTGGGGTGACCTCAGGCTGTCTATTTACTAGAGGCAGTAACAATTTTAAACTTGCTGGGGAATCTTGGGCCCCTTCCACACAGCTGAATAAAATCCCACATTTTCTGCTTTGAACTGGGATATATGGCAGTGTGGACTTAGATAACCCATTTCAAAGCAGATATTGTGGGATTATCTGCCTTGGTAAGGAGCCCCAGTGGCGAAGTGTGTTAAAGCGCTGAGCTGCTGAACTTGCAGACCGAAAGGTCCCAGGTTCAAACCCCGGGAGCGGCGGGAGCGGCCGCTGTTAGCCCCAGCTCCTGCCAAACTAGCAGTTCAAAAACATGCCAATGTGAGTAGATCAATAGGTACCGATCCGCTTGGAAGGTAGCGGCGCTCCATGCAGTCATGCCGGCCACATGACCTTGGAGGTGTCTACGGACAACGCCGGCTCTTTGGCTTAGAAATGGAGATGAGCACCAACCCCCAGAGTCAGACATGGCTAGACTTAACGTCAGGGGAAACCTTTACCTTTATCTGCCTTGGTATTCTGGGTTATATGGCTGTGTGAAAGGGCTCATACTCTTCCCCATCACTTAACATTACCCCACACTGCTATTATGTTAGATATTTCTCCAATCACTGGTAAGGAAACAATGTAAGGAAAACTATCCTTTAATTCCCTTGCATTCTTTAATGAATTAATCTCAGAACTGAGAATTTATCGTCCCCTTACTCCCTTGGCATAATCCATAGGATGAGTCTGTGTATTTTCAGGTTTTGAATAGAAACCTCAATACAGTTCTGACTGAAGAGACTAGGGAGGAGCTTTCCAATCTGTGTGTCACGACATGTTGGTGTGTCATTTGTAGCGTGTAGGTGTATCATACAAATGTAACGAGAAACCTCTGAGTTTATGTGAAATAAGCAACGGAACATATATATATAAAAATAAATACATGAAATCTTTTCATGAGATATGTTTGTCCCCATAACGTTCATTATTACAATTTATGTGTGTGTCCACATCCCTTATAAGAGGTTGGTTTAACATCTGGTTTGCAAGTAAAACTAAATTACTGTATCACAAAATGATGCATTGTCTACAAAGTGTGTCACCAGCATGAAATGTCTGGAAAGCTCTGGACTTGGGACATCTCTGGCCCCTTCCACACTGCTATATATAATCCAGATTATCTGCTTTGAACTGGATTATGGCAGTGTAGACTCATACAATCCAGTTCAAAGCAGATGATGTGGATTATCTGCTTTGATAATCTGGATTATATGGTAGTGTAGAAGGGGCCTCTGTTTGCATTTACTCAGCTGCAGGGCAAGCCCTTTTGAGGCACACTGCCCCCTGGTAGCAAAAGTGCCAAACTACAGGCATGTCATTCTCTCTGGCTGCATCTAAGGCTGGATCTACACTGCCCTATAGCCCAGGATAGGATCTCAGACTATCTTCTTATCCCAGATTATCTAATACTGTAGGCTCATATAATCAGGTTCAAACAAGATAATCTGAGATCCAATTCTAGAATATAGGTTATATGGAAATTCTAAATTTCCATATAATCCAGTATCTGATTCCAGATTATCTGTTTTGAACCAGATTATATGAGACTACACTGCTATATACTGTATTTACTCAATTCTAATGCTCACCTTTTTTTGACTAAATTACCTTCCCAAAATTAGGGTGCACATTAGATTCAAGTAAAAAGGTACATATACTTCTTTGGGTTTCAAGGTTTTAAAAATTGAGGTGCGCATTAGATTAGAGACTCGAGTAAATATGGTAACTCAGTTCAAAGCAGATAATCTGGAATCAGATAATGGATTATATGGCAGTGTAGATGGGGCCTCTGTTCGAACCTCTATCAGCAAGAGTGATTCTTTAGCTGGGGTTGCCAAATGAAATAGAGGATTGGATTCCTGTAGCTTTAACGGTTGTGTAGAAGCAATGTCGGAGTTACAATATTTTGTCAAAGTGCTCAAGACTTGGCTGTTTGGTTGTGCATTTAAGTAAATTAGATTTAATTTGCCAAATAGTCACTGTTGAATGTTTTATGTTGAATGTTTTTATATTGTGGAATGATATTTTAAATTGTAAGTCGCTCGGAGCACTCTGGTGGACAGCGACTAATTAAGAAATAAAGTGAAGTGAAGTGAAGAGGCAATTTAAACAAGTGCTGTTTGCATGAGGAATGTAACGGATTAGACTACTTTGCAGGGTCGGTGTCTAAGGCAGTTCAAGGCCAAGAAGGGGGAGGAGTCATCAGGCAGCTTCAAGTGAGGAAGTGCAGCCTGATTGGTTGGTAAAATTGGAGGGAGTTGCTTAGCAACCGGAGGTGGGTGGAGCCAAAGTGATAGTTGGAGCTATGCAGCTAAAGAATTATTAGATAGGATTTGGAGTTTGTAGAGATAGGAAGTGAATTTTAAGAAGGAAGAAAGGAAGGTTTTGGGAACTGTTTGAGAGAAACTTCTTTGAGGTAAAAGTGATTAGTCTTCAGGGAGAAGTGCTAAGAACTGTAGTGAGCCTCTAAAGGGATAGAGTGCTTGAGTTTGGAGCCTCTGGAAAGAGGTCTCCAAGGTTTGAAAAGTCTGTTAATATTCCTTTGTGAGGGAACAATATTTTTCAAGAAACTCCAGTTCACTTGTTAATGTCAAAACCTGTTATTTTTATTGAAACCAATATGCAACATTTCTATTCAAGTACAAATAAACACCACCATTTTTTTTTTACTTCACTCCAAGTGTTCATGTGTCTTCCTGATAAATATTATAAGGCGGTGGCAAGTCTGCTTATTTAACCATCGCTCTATAAGACAGAATTTCCCTCCATCTTTGGGTATCTCTGTGTGTTGGCAGTAGAGAGCAGTGGCACTTATATGTTATTAAATGGTGGCAGCAAAAGTAAATAATTATTAATTGGTGGCAGCAAAGAAACTAATAATATTTATTGGTGGAAGAAAATGACTGCGTCCATAGCAACAATCATCACATGTTTAAATTTCTATGCAACTCTTAAAGCGCTGCTCTTTATTTCATCTTTTTTTCCTAGAGATCAACATCTCTAGAGCATATTTAAATACTATGGCATTACTTACCATCCCAGGAACTGGATTCCACCCAGTCGGCTGCATTGAAAAGAGAGGCTGTTCCTCCATAGCAGGCATTCGTAGTGTCGATACCCTCAACATCGGTGTTTCCCGAGTCTTCAAATAGCTGCATCAGAACCGTCTTGACAGCTTTGGATTTGTCAATGATTGTCTCTGTGCCAACCTCCAGTCGGCCAATAGAATTCCAGGAAAGTTGGCTTCGCTCTACCAGATGCTGCACCACAGTCAGACACAACGAATTAATGTCCTCGTGGGCTGAACAGAAGCCCATTTGCTTCTGACCTAGCCCCACTGTGTATTTCCCTGCGTCCACACCATCGTATTTCTCCAATTCAGTCTGGTCTACATACTGGGAAGGGAAATACACTTCCATAGCAAGGATGCCAACATCTTTGGGCCAAGAGGGGACAGTTTCGGTCTGGCGACGCACAGAAGTGGTGGAGAAACTGCAAGAGAATCACAGAGGAACCTTAAAGTTTACACAGAAAAGAGGATCTTTGACTTCTAGGCTGCAAGAATAGTTGGTCTCTTACAAAGCAAGCAGAAGTGTCTATGTTGATCAAAAGAAAAATGCTATAATCTGCACTAGTTCTATGCAAAGGTCACCAAATACCATGCGAACAGTCACGTTCTTCAGAACCTTTAACAGAGGCTGGATCTACATTGCCATATAATCCAGTTCAAAGCAGATATACTGGATTATATGGCAGTGTAGATGGAGCCTGAGAGGGAGGGTAAACAAAGTAAAAAGGGTGTGGAGGGGAAAAGCTCTGTCGTCTACATCTTAGGCCCTATCTACACTGCCGTATAAAACCCATTACTGGGTTAGAACTGGATTAGATGGCTGTGTAGACTCAAATAATCCAGTTCAAAGTAGATAGCCTGAATCATCTGCTGTACTAGTCTGTATCATATGGCAGTGTAGAAGGGGTCTTGAATGCCTGCCGTACTTCTCATTAGTAGATGTAGACCAATATGTTCATGTATCTCTTGTTTTGTAATATTTGTAGAAATTTCAAGTAATGTCCTCTTTCAATTTACAGAGCTAGTTCTTGCTTTTTAAATCCTGACTTAAATGATAGTTCTTGAGTATACAGTAGAGTCTCACTTATCCAACGTAAACGGGCCGGCAGAATGTTGGATAAGCGAATATGTTGGATAATAAGGAGAGATTAAGGAAAATCTTATTAAACATCAAATTAGATTATGATTTTACAAATTAAGCACCAAAACATCATGTTATACATCAAATTTAACAGAAAAAGTAGTTCAATACATAGTAATGCTATGTAGTAATGACTATATTTACGAATTTAGAACCAAAATGTCATGATGTATCGAAAACATTTGACTACAAAAATGCGTTGGATAATCCAGAACGTTGGATAAGTGAGACTCTACTGTATTTTGGAACATATTCTTTTATATGATCCCTTGGCTAGAAATGGATTTTATTATAGGCTCATTGGTTGTTGGTTTGAAATTGTTTTTATTCTATCACTATTGCTATGTTGTTATAATTGCTGTTGTTTTATTCTGTTTTATGATTCTGTGTATATATTCTAATGTGATTATATTCTATGATGTTGACCAGGCTCATCCCCATGTAAGCCGCTCTTAGTCCCCTTGGGGAGATGGAGGCAGGGTACAAAAATAAAGTGGTTCTCACTATCCGCGGCTCCTTCAAATTGCTCTATTTCACCTCTACCAAGAGTACCTCTTTCTGTAATGTTCTGATGCTTAGGAATTTTCTTCTAAGTAATACCTCACAGCATCATCTTAGCTATCTTTCCAGGGGTTAATAAAAAAGCAGGGATCTTTTGTTACTTTTCCTCAGTGAAATCTGATCTTTACTATGCTCTCTTCTGCAGCCTTTGGAAAATTATTTATTTATTTATTTACAGTATTTATATTCCGCCCTTCTCATCCCGAAGGGGACTCAGGGTGGATCACATTGCACACATATAAGGCAAACATTCAATGCCATAACATAGAACAGAGACAGACGCAGGCACAGGCTGACCTCGAACTCATAACCTCTTGGTCAGAGTGATTTGTTGCAGCTGGCTGCTAACCAGCCTGCTCCACAGCCTGGCCTCTATGCATTGCTAAACACTACAGATGGCTCTAGCTCACCCTAAAAAACTTAATCCTAAAAATCAAGGTCTTCCTCTATACAAACTTCACACTGGTTCATAGCCTGTTATCAGAAGGTTAATGTTTAATACAAAGCCCTTTGAACAAGTGAACACAGGGCCAAAATTGCTGGACAGGGCTGGGGATGAAGTCCAAAGGGCAATGTATTTTCTGTTTCCAAATAAGATGTATATTTTGTGGTTGTGCTCTGGACCTTAAAGTTGTTTATGAACTTTTGTTGACCCTAAAAGCAAACCTATCACAGAGTGGCCTGATTTATTTAGATCAGTGGTTCTCAACCTGTGGGTCCCCAGATGTTTTGGCTGGGATTTCTGGGAGTTGTAGGCCAAAATGCCTGGGGACCCACAGGTTGAGAACCACTGATTTAGATGGAATTTTTTTTGCCTTCCTCTGAGGATGAGAGTGATTTGTCCAAGGCTGGGTGGGAATTTAAACCCTTGTCTTCAGAGTCATAGTCCAATGTTCAAACCACTAAGACCTGTGGGCTGGATGTGGCCCTTGAAGGTCCTTTACCTGGCCCATGCCCTAAACTTTACAATTAAAGTTGTCCTAAGACTGAAATATCTTGAAGGCACACAACAACAATCCTAATTAACATGACTATCACATCAGCCAAAAGCAGGCCCACGTTTCCCAAAGAAATAATGGTAAGTTTATGTTGGCTAAAATTGTTCTTCATTTTAAATATTGTATCGCTCTTGAACGTTTTTTTTTTAAAAGATGCCACCCAGTGCATATTTTAAAAACCCAGTCGTCTTTTTAATGCTGAATTCTTTTATCCTATGAATATTTCTGCAAAGCATCATCAATTCTATAATAATAAAACAAAGTAGCGTATCAATATAAAAATAAGCAAATTAGTTTCTCAGATACCCACATTGTGATTATTTCTCTAACTCACTTGCAGCACGGATGGGCTAAGTCGAGATCTGGGGATGCACGAATCTTTGTGACCTCCTCCCTCCCCACTGAGCCCCATGTTCTGGCAAAAACAGGAATGAATTTTCCCACCTAGAAATCTCCAGAAACTGTGATCCATCATGAAGTAGATTCTCTGCAGAAGGGAAGGCTGAGAGGAGACATGATGGCCATGTATAAATATGTGATGGGAAAGTCATAGGGAGGAGGGAGCAAGCTTGTTTTCTGCTGCCCTGCAGACTAGGACACGGAACAATGGCTTCAAACTACAGGAAAGGAGATTCCACCTGAACGTTAGGAAGAACTTCCTCACTGTGAGGGCTGTTCGACAGTGGAACTCTCTGCCCCGGAATGTGGTGGAGGCGCCTTCCTTGGAGGCTTTTAAGCAGAGGCTGGATGGCCATCTGGCGAGGGTGCTTTGAATGTGATTTTCCTGCTTCTTGGCAGGGGGTGTGATTTTATCTCAACTGATGTTTATCATTGTTTAATATGTTGATTAATTTTATTTATGTGTTACGGCACTTGTATGTGCTTCTATAAGCCCCCCCCCCCCGAGTCTTTCTGGGAGATGGTGGCAGGGTATAAATAAAGCTATTATTATTATTTATCATTATTATATTAGAATTGTTCCTTGAGGCATCTAGAACATGGGAAATGCAAATGAGGGTAAACATCTTTCCTTTGCTCATATAAAAGAGCTCCATATATAAAATCCACTGAATAGCCAAGAATCTTCAAAAAAGGGTGTTACTCAAAGACAGACTGATGAATTAGAATTTATTAGGAAGTTTTAATCTATTATGAGACTTGAATTGGATGAAAGTTTTTTCGTACATTATTGGCGTTGCCTTATTGGATTAATGCCAATATTTTTCTTGTTATCACTAAGAGGTTTGTAAATGCTCAAAGTTTAAGGTAAAGGTAAAGGTTTTCCCTGACGTTAAGTCCAGTTGTGTCTGACTCTGGGGGTTGGTGCTCATCTCCAATTCTAAGCTGAAGAGCTGGCATTGTCCGTAGACACCTCCAAGGTTATGTGGCTGGCATGACTACATGGAGTGCTGTTACCTTCCCGCCGAAGCGGTACCTATTGATCTACTCACATTGGCATGTTTTCAAACTGCTAGGTTGGCAGAAGCTGGAGCTAACAGCGGGCGCTCACTCCGCTCCCCTGATTTGAACCTGGGACCTTTCAGTCAGCAAGTTCAGCAGCTCAGCGCTTTAACACACTGAGCCACTGGAGGCTCAAAGTTTACTATTTATTTATTTATACTCTGTTTTATCTCTCTAAAAAGAGAGATAAATAATGTCAGGTAAGAATGCATCTAGAACATGGCCATACAGCCCGGAAAATTCACAGCAAACCAGACACAAAACAGTTAACAAAACAAACAAACAATACAGTATACAATTTAAAACCTTAAAAAGCATATACACATTAAAATAGAATTAAACATAGAAATATTAAAAATACATAACAATTAAGAACCTATTCACATAGCTAAAACTTCTCACAGCATATCATGTTCCCATAAATGAGTTTGCAATCGGACTGAGAGAAGGGCCTGAGGATGTCAGGGCTTGGGCAGGTTAACACTGGGAGATATATAGGGCTTCATAGGTAATAATCAGCACTTTGAATTGTGCCCGTAAACAGACTGGCATTCACGTCTGGAGCTATTTGAAAAAAGGTGGCTACTGGCTAGGTGCTCCCTGTAGTCATCCCCAGTTAGCAATTTGGCCACAATTCTTTAGAGCAGCTGAAGCTTCTGGACATTCTTCAGAGGCAGTCCCACAAAGGGTGTGTTACAGTAATCCAAATGGGATGTAACAAAGGTATACACCACCATGACCAGATTAATCTTTCCAAGGAACAGGTGTAGTTAGCGCACAAGTTGTATGCAGGCCCTCCTGGCTACAATGGAAACCTGGGCTTCCAGGTTAAATGCTGAATCTAGGAGTACCCCAAACTGTGGACCTGTGTCTTCAAGGGGAGTGTAACCCCATCTAACACAGGTCAGATCCCTATTCACTGATCTGCTTTCTGACTGACCAGGAGTACCTATATCTTGCCTGGATTAAGTTTCAATCTCTTTGACCTCAAAGTTTATAATATAATTGTCACTACCAGCACTATGAACCCCCCGTGGCATAGCAGGTTAAAGCCCTGAGCTGCTGAACTTGCTGATCGAAAGGCTGGTGGTTCGAATCCAGGGAGTGGGGTGAACTCCCGCTGTCAGCCCCAGCTTCTGCCAAGCTAGCAGTTAGAAAATATGCAAATGTGAGTAGATCAATAGGTACCACTTTGGCGGGAACGTAATGGTGCTCCATGCAGTCATGCCGGCCACATGACCTTGGAGGCATCTATGGACAACACCGCGTCTTTGGCCTTCATTGTCTACTTTCTGCTGGAGTCTAAAAACATAGATGTTCAGGTGTGCTTTTGAGTGAAGAGGCCGCCAGCCATGCATCTTGTCTTCAAACTTGTGCTGCACTTTATTATTGTCCCAATTTTATAGGTTCTAGTGTTTTAACATTATTGGTTTTTTGTCCTTCTCCACATATCCCTATTTTACTCCTGGACCTTACTCAGAGTTTTTGCACTAATCAGTGATCACCCTCTGTACGTTGCAATCGATGTCTTGGCTTTAAATAATTGTCATGTTATGTTGTTTTTAACTACAGTAGAGTCTCACTAATCCAAGCCTCGCTTATCCAAGCCTCTGGATAATCCAAGCCATTTTTGTAGTCAATGTTTTCAATATATCATGATATTTTGGTGCTAAATTCGTAAATACAGTAATTACAAGATAACATTACTGCGTATTGAACTACTTTTTCTGTCAAATTTGTTGTATAACATGATGTTTTGGTGCTTAATTTGTAAAATCATAACCTAATTTGATGTTTAATAGGCTTTTCCTTAATCCCTCCTTATTATCCAAGATATTCGCTTATCCAAGCTTCTGCTGGCCCGTTTAGCTTGGATAAGTGAGACTCTACTGTATGTTATTATATTGTGTTTTAAATGTATGGATTATATGTTAATTTTATATTGTGATTGGATTGTTTTCTCAAGTAAGCCACTGGAGGCGGGGTACAAGAATAAATTTGTTGTTGTTGTTGTTGTTGTTATTATAAATTGAGTTGAGCACCAACCCCCAGAGTTAGACACGACTAGACAATGTCAAGGGGAAACCTTTATCTTTACCAGCACTACAATTTTAATGTCCCTTCAGTCATAATATCCTACTCCAGTCCTATGCATTGGGTAATGTGAGCCACAGATCACAAAAATCCATGTCGTATGATATTTTGCAGAACTTGCGGCAACAGATGAAAATTAGGATACAACCCCTTTCAGCTAATAACACAAGAAGAAGTAGAAAAGTGTTGAGTGCCAACATCTGTATGCTTGTCTGCTCTTGGAATAGATTGTTCTTTGTTAGATAAATCAGTTGGTGCAGGACTCAGCACTCATATTATACATTGCTTTAGAACATGAGGCTGAGAAGGAAAACTCATCCCCACATTTACAACGCCATGGCCAGATAGGTGTCCCTTGACCTATCCATTCCATTATTACTGCTGGTTCCAGGTAAACAAATGCAGTAGTCTCTTTCACAGATTGGAATTAACTCAAATTAATTAACAATTATTATAATGGAATTGGGAGATATGATATACATACAAGGAAAGGCAAATAATGTGTGTCATTGTTAAAGAGGAAGTTTAGAAAAGAACACATTTTCTATGTCCAGTCTCATAGGTGATGACTCTAGGGAAAATTAAACTTGTGGCTCTTCCACAACTCGTCGTTGTTATAGCATAATCCTATTGTCAGTTTTTCTTAGAGGAGGTTACAATTACAAATACATTTAAAAGTAAAAGCTCAGTTACAGAGAATTAAGTTGCGAGTCGGTCACAGTTGACCCTTACCTGCCACGTTGCACCACTGCTGTAAATTGTGCTGGCCACAGTGGCCTCTGGAGTGCCCGTTTCGCCTGGAAGAAACATTTGGTGTGGCTGAAAAGCCGGAACATTTTCATAGGGTGTCTGAATAGTCAGGCTGAAAGGTAGGAGCAACTGCCTTCCAAGTCTCACTTGCTTTTGAAGGGATTCTCCAAGTCCTTGCTTATAAAACCCAGCTAAGTCCCACCCAGTCCTTATCAAGGGAGCAAACAGATGCATTTTGCTATGCCTAACCAAAGTTCATAGCACATCAGCAGAGGTTCGGTATCTTTTTTTTTCTTTTCTGGAAGCATCATTATTAATTGCTAGGCATTCCTTATTTAAAGACGTTGTTACTTCCAAACACTGAACCTTCATATTTCACTCCTGCTGTTACAATTGCAAGGGGTTCCCACTGCTACAAAGATCAGTTTAGTCCCCCTTTCCAACCAGCTTCAGCCGATCTCTGTAACGGGATAATCACAACACCTTGAGTAACTTACAACTTGCAATTCTGAGTCCAGCTTTTCTTTTTTGTTTAACACCACATGATAAAATACATCAGGACTGTATTTACTGAATGAAAGGTATCAGAGGGTGACATCAAACAAATTATCATCCCCAATCCATTACCGTTGGGCCAAGATAAATAACAAGAGATTTGCAGTGGAAGGAACTGTAGTGGCGCAGCGGGTTAAACTGCTAAGCTTCAGAACTGTTTGATTGGAAGGTCGAGGTGAGTTCCTGTTGTTAGTCCCAGCTTATGTCAACCTTGCAGTTCGAAAACATGCAAATGTGAATAGACCAATAAGTATTGCTTTGGCAGGAAGGTAACAGCACTCCATGAAGTCATGCTGGCCACAAGACCCAGGAAGCACCTATGGACAAAGCTGGCTTTTTGGCTTAGAAATGGAGATGAGCACCACCCCCGAGAGTCGGACTCGACTCGACTTAATGTCAAGGGGAAACCTTTACCTGTATCTTGCAGTGGAAAATAAGGATTATTTAATGTGTTGTCAAAGGCTTTCATGGCCGGGATCACAGGGTTGTTGTATGTCTTTCGGGCTGTGTGGCCATGTTCCAGAAGCATTCTCTCCTGACGTTTCACCCACATCTATGGCAGGCATCCTCAGAGGTTGTGAGGTATGGCTCACAACCTCTGAGGATGCCTGCCATAGATGTGGGCGAAACGTCAGGAGAGAATGCTTCTGGAACATGGCCACACAGCCCGAAAGACATACAACAACCCGAGGATTATTTACTTGGTATGTTGATGATGAGATTAACACTGTGTAATCTCAAATTACACTATGTGACAAAATTTGATTTTTTTTTCTGTTCCTGGTTTGAAAGTGCTATTTCCTGTTTAATTGTGCAGAACTTACTTTGAAAGTAGTTGTTCTACTCCAGGAATTTTGTTTTTGTGGCTGCCACAAACTACAGTATATACTCGAGTATAAGCAGGGGTTTTTCAGCCCTTAATTAAGGCTGAAAAAACCCCCCTCAGCTTGTACTTGAATCAAAGTTATTTATTATTTTACTCTATTATTATTATTTTTATTACATTTACTATTTTACTCTATGTATTATTACATTTATTATTTTACTCTTTTATTATTACATGTATTATTTACTCTATTTATTATTACATTTATTATTTTTCTGTATTTATTATTATTGTTATTACAGTTATCATTTATTTATTTTATTTATTTATTACAGTACTTGTACCCCGCCCTTCTCACCCAATAGGGGACTCAGGGCAGCTTACAATAAAACACATATATAAAGATAATACAGTTCATTCAATTGATTAAAATCAAATACATTAAACATTCATAAAATATACATATAGATATACAATTTGCACATTTTACTCTATTATTATTATTTTACTCTATTATTACTGCAATTATTACATTCCCATTATTTGACTCTATTATTATTTTTATTACATTTCTTATTTGACTCTATTATTATTGGAAGGATACATAAACACATTTACATTGAAGAAGATTAGGATAATGGTTTAATCAGGGTTGGACAGTTTTATCTTAAATTACAGGTTTATGTAAATATTCAACAACTTTTAACCTACTGATGCCTCAATTAATGTAATTTTATTGGCATCTATTTTTATTTTGAAATTTACCAGCATCTGCTGCATTTCCTACCCTTGGCTTATACTTGAATCAATATGTTTTCCCAGTTTTTTTGTGTTAAAATTAGGTGCCTCGACTTATATTTGGGTCGGCTTATACTCGAGTATATACGGTATGTTGAATTGGTTGAGATTGTATGAGATACTCATTGAAAAACTATAATAAAACGTGCTGCAGGATGTTCTTTTTCACCCGGCTGTTAGGAATTGTTAGAGTTGAAGTCCAAAACACCTGGAAGGCCCAAGTTTGCCCATGCCTGCTATAGAGGCTCAGTGCTATCCATGGAAAATGGATGGGCAGTGTGTGGCTCTGTGGATATGTGTGAGCTCCAAGCTCTTCTGGGTGGTACTTGATGGTAAAAAGAACAGTATGACAGTACTTGATAAGATAATTGATACTACATCCATAATTTTGATTTTTTTAGTTCGATATCAATCGTCATGATCATAATAAAGTCAATTTAAATATATTATTCATTTATTTAAAAATAAAAACTAATTTATTCAATTAATCACACATTATGGTGGTGTCATGATCACTCATGCCATGCAACGATCACCCCCCCCCCCCCCATTGACATAAAGCACATGGCCAATGGCTAAAAGGTGGACAAGAGTCTACAAGGACACATGAACTGGCCATAAAAGTAAATTTCCTTGAGGTGGGGAAGGTGAGAAATGGCAGGCACCAGACACCAGGGCTCTTGGGTGGTTTATGGTCTTGTAGCTAAGGCCCTATATAGGCAGGCAGTAGCACTAGGCTCTTATATTCCGGACAATAAAGATGTATGGTATCTTCAGCCCCTATGCGTCTTGGCATGTTCTTTCAGGAGATTAAACCCACAGCAACACAGTCGGAACAAAGAGCCCTCAGAGGCGATTTATTTCTTAACAATGTATTTAGCGGGTTGAAGAATATTACTAAATTGAACACTTAGTGAAGAGTTAATTTTTAATTAATTTCATATATATTTTATCTTTTTTACATACGGTATTTGAAGTTTTACAAAGTGGCTAATCCATCTCCTAACAAACTAAAAGAAATGCGAGCTGTGAATAATAACAAAAAGTGGGCCTTGTAGTGGCTCCTCAACATCGGGGAAATAACACAAGTTTAAGACATGCCTTTAGAGAAGAAAGTGCGATTGAGCTCCCAAGGACTCCCTGTGTTCAATCTAATCTGACCTGCAGCAGGGAGTTCCACGGATCCAGAACAAGCCTGTTGAGTCAGCAACCATGAAGTGTGCGCCCAGCAGCAGCCTCAACGAGCCTGGATCGCCTTTTCTTCTGCCTCTCTCCCCAACCCTGACATTATAACTAATCCCTAATAAAAGTATCATTGCATTTTAACCTTTCCCTCTCAGAGTGATACAATGTGTCTTTTCACTAATACTAACCTATGAACCTTTCCCCTCCACTGACTCTAGCCCTCTTAACATATGAATCCTTTCCTTTCCTAAGCTGCGGGAAGCCACCGGCAAGCCAGAATTGCGTTTCCTTGAACCATGGTTACTGAGGACTCATTGGACCCGGTATCCACGGGTCAATGGATCGGCACCATTTTGGCATCATATCTTCCTAAATTAATTCTAAGACTAACTGCTATCCCACTTTCCGCACTTTGGACTCCTATGATCTGGGAAATAACCTTTTATTCCAAGAAATCAAATTTAAAGGGAAAGAACAGCTGATTGTCAACCGCGGCTCTCCGCCGCTGCGCTGCGCTCTCCGTTCACTCGCCGCTGACTAAGGAATTTGGACTCCATAATGAACTCAAAGGAGTCAACCTCGATGTTCCCCAGAACCCCAGGCCATGATCAGAGCTTTCATTGAACTTCCCCAGGACTTTGGCCAACCTCACCAAGTTATATGGAGACTTTGGAACCCTTTCCCTCCTGGATCTCTTATTTCTCTATGCAGTTTATGGACTTATCCTGGACATTTTGGTGGGTGGGGTGGGTTGATATGATTTCCTCCTTCATGAATGTGCCCCTCATATGTCTCCCTTTTCCCATGTCCCCTACATGAACTATAAAAATATGAAATGCCACCCTTGTGTGACCCCAGCACCCTCAGCCTCAGGGAAGCCTCCTCCTTTCCGAGGGTAAATAATCCCCTAACAAAAGGACTCCATCAGAAACTCCTTGCATAAACAAGAACAATGGGTACTTCTCCTCCAGGCATCAGAGCAAGCCCACCTGGAGGAAGTGCCCCCCTGGTATTCCTGTCACATTCCATTGAAGGGACAGTCCGCTTTTGGAAAGCTAAGATTGTCCCAAACCGAAACTGTCATCAAGATTTGCCTAATTGTCCCTGGCCGAAACTGTCATCAAGATTCGCCTAATTGTCTCCATATCCCGTCTTTAGAAAATCCGGATTTTGAAGGCCATGTCAGACTCAGATATATATTCACACAATTGGAAATAATATCTTGCTGGCTTGAGGACCCCTGGGGGTTATTGCCAGCTGTCAGACAGACATTAAGCCATTTAATCCACTCAAAATTCCATTCGCGGTTCTTTGTCTCCCGCTTGGACCGCCTCCTCTCTCCTGATTGGCCGAAAGGCCGAAGTGGCCCTGGCTTTCTGATTGGCCGAGGCGCCCACGCCTCCTTTCCAGATGACGACGATGGCCAATCAGCACGGAGCTGGCATAGGGGGGTGGGAGAGGGAAATTCAAAGCTGACTACCCTGTTTTTCTGCTATAAAGTGTACTGTAATGCTTTGTGTGGTATGTCTGCTTGACGAATTATCGCGGTTTGACATCCTTTCCAGCTGGATCGCAATAAATGACTCAGTGGCATTTTCTTCAATTCTGGTGAGATTTATTTGGGAATCACAAGGGAAATTCTGATCATAAAAGGCTGTCTTTTTCTCATCAGGGTATCGGACTCTTTCCTTCTGGCGGGTCTGCGGGCTCTCTCCCTTTGGGTGAGACCCTCCAAATTCTAGTTCGACTTCAATAGGAACCTCTTGGTTCACTTTGAAACTTTTGTATCTAAGTAAGGATATCCATTGATAGAAAAACCATTACTATCCATAGAAAACAACTGTGAAATCTGGAATGTTGTGTAGCTGAATTGGGAAACAGTATATCCATCCGCAAACAAAACATTATAAGAAAGACAAGAGTTTCTAATCCAGGTCTTATTTCACATTCCTTGAATTCATTTTCTTTCTTTCTTTCTTTCTGTCTGCCTGCCTTTCTTTCTTTCTTTCTTTCTTTCTTTCTTTCTTTCTTTCTTTCTTTCTTTCTTTCTTTCTTTCTTTCTTTCTTTCTTCCTTCCTTCCTTCCTTCCTTCCTTCCTTCCTTCCTTCCTTTCTTTCTTTCTTTCTTTCTTTCTTTCTTTCTTTCTTTCTTTCTTTCTGTTTGAAAACATTTTTAGAATGACCTTAAATCAGGGGTCCCCAAACTAAGGCCCGGGGGCCGGATGCGGCCCTCCGAGGTCATTTACCAGGCCCCCGCCCTCAGTTTTATAATATAATATATTGTATATACATATAATATTGATAATAATATTATAATGTAATACAATATAACACTAATAATAATACCATATAATAATATTAATTATATATTCTATATTACATATAATATTACTAATAATATTACAGTATAGTGGTATAGTTCAATAAAGTAATATATAATGCTAATATTGTGCTATGCTAATAATATAATACATTGTATGTACATATAATTTGTAAGCCACTCTGAGTCCCCTTTGGGGTGAGAAGAGTGTGATACAAATGTAGTAAATAAATGCAGTAAATAAATAAATAATAAATAAATACATTTTAGACTTAGGCTTGCCCAAAGTCTGAAATGACTTGAAGGCACACAACAACAACAACAACAACAACAACCCTAATTAACTTGACTATTTCATTGGCCAGAAGCAGGAACACACTTCCCATTGAAATCCTGATAAATGTATGTTGGTTGAAATTATTTTTATTTTTAAATATTGTATTGTTCTTTCGTTGTTGTTGTTGTTGTTGTTGTTGTTGTTGTTGTTGTTTTTGCACTACAAATAAGACATGTGCAGTGTGCATTGGAATTTGTTTGTATTTTTTTTTCAAATGATAATCCGGCCCCTCAACAGTCTGAAGGATTGTGGACCGGCCCTCGACTTAAAAAGTTTGAGGACCCCTGCCTTAAATGATAAAAAGCATTCCTATGATCATCATGCAGGAAAGATAAAGAGTAAATTATTTTAGCCATGAAAAATAGCCTGATGTTTTTACACATTCCACTGAAAAGAAGAGTACATGGCAACACTATAATGTAGTCCAGTATTATTCAGTCTCTTGGTGTGTTACATTTAGATGGGGATGCTGTTGGCATGTAGGATGTTCCATGAAACCAGTTGCAGTTAAAACACTGGAAAGTTGTTAGTTGCCATCCCATTCATGTAAGCAAGCAGGGGCTCTGGTGGGAGTTGACTGCTTTATCAGTAATATCAATATTGCTGTTTTATCTACAGCAATTGCTGTATTTTATTGTTTTAACTAGGGGTACTGTGAATTTATGATGGTGTGTAGACTGTTTATTGCCTATGTTTTGTTTTGCACTTGTCATATTTTGCGTCATACCTTGAGTGTTTCATGAGCCCCCCCCCCCCCGAGTCCCTCTGAGAGATGGTGACAGGATATAATAATTATATTATTATTATTATTATTATTATTATTATTATTATTATTTGAAAGGATAGTGTTAATCACTACTCCACATATCTGCAATGAACTTCATAGCGTTTCCCACTTGCATTTCTCTTTTTTTAAAAATCCCCCAAATCTGAAGTAATCATGCACTGTTTGTTGTTGAGCAGTACTTTAAAGGCTATTTAATGCTAATCAAGCTGGCCAATTGCAACATTCACACTTTCTGCGAGATCTCGCGAAATCTCACGAGAATAGCAAGGACTTCCTTGTTCCGTGGCGAGCAACCCAATGGTCATCGCCGCCGCCGCTGCGAAAGCGCCCAGCAAGGCCTGCGCCCGAAGCGGCGGCTTCAAGGGCTTCTATTATGAACCAGCCCTGCTCCTAAGTAGTGAGAGCTATAGCTATTTGTGGAAGTGGTAACTTGTCTGTGTAATTGGACACTCCAGCCACACACACATACATATTTTCACTTTTATTATGTGTATCGATAGATGGTTTACAGAGACTCTCTGTTTCTGCAACATTTCTATGTAGGGTTGGATGATTTTCAGTTTTAAATTGGGGAAAGCCACTCCCTTCAGCGATACTGGGTGGGACATATTCAGTATAAGGCAGCTTCATCTGCAGAGAAATCAACTTAAAGCTCTTAATATTTATATACTTTAACATACAGTAGACTCTCAGTTAACTGACACCCATGGAAATGTGTGGATCTGGATAGAAGTAGTTCTGATTGCTTGAGAACTACTATTAAAAATAGGCTGAATACTATACTCCATACCAGGGGTCCCCAAACTACGGCCCGCGAGCCACATGGGGTCCATTGAAGCCATTTATCCGGCCTGCACAGCACAAAGGCAGGAGGGGGTTGGACTAAATGGCCCAGGGGTCTCCTCCTCTTCTTCTTTTTCTTTTTCTTCTTCTTCTTAACATTGAGGCTGGGTGGCCATTTGTCAGGGGTGCTTTGCTTGTGCTTTTGGTGCACAAAGGCAGGAGGGGGGTTGGAGTAAATGGTCAAAGGGGTCTCTTCCAACTCTCTTTATTGTTGTTGTTGTTATTATTATTATTATTATTATTATTATTATTATTATTATTATTATTATCATCATTATTATTAACATTGAGGCTAGGTGGCCATTTGTCAGGGGTGCTTTGCTTGTGCTTTTGGTCCACAAAGGCAGAAGGGGGTTGGGATTATTATTATTATTATTATTATTATTATTATTATTATTATTATTATTATTATTATTGCTCGGTGGCCAACTATAGTCCGGCCCTCCAATGGTCTGAGGGATTATGAACTGGCTCTCAGTTTTAAAAGTTTGGGGACCCCTGCTCCATACTATACCATACCATTCAATCTGTATTGACTTGATATTAATATTGAAATTAAATTAAATGCATAATAAGATGAAGGAAGACAAATATATCTTAATGTAACCCAGTTTTACTGTATTACAAAACAGTTTTGTGAATGTTATTTCTTCAGGTTTTTTTGCCGATGGCTTCAGGCTTCTGGTTGCTTGAGTACTGGTTAAATAAGAGTCCACAGTGCACTTGATAGGTATTTGTGAATAAATGAAAACTGGGGAGAGGAGCAGGTAATAGCTTCTGAGACACAATCACACTGAAAAGTGTTGGCTGCTCCTCTTCAGAACCTGATGCACTGGGGACTGTGTACTTCAGTTCAGGTGAAAGGCCACATAGAATATGTAGGGAAAAGTTCAAGGCAGTCGGTAAATAGTGTTGAACCTATTGTGCAACAGGGCTGCCCAAGGGATTTGAAAAATGACTGGGAGTTACCAAGGAATACAGAAGAAGGTTATTAGACTTCTTAAATATTGAGTAAATACTTCAGGCCATAGTTCACACAGCCATGTGATGCCATCCTAGTCAGATTAGTCAATTACCTCCTGAAGATTTCTTAAAAGTCTCCTCTTACTCAAGACCTTGTGCTCCATCTGCTTCAAAACACCTTGCCTGCCTGTTCATTGATCTTCTCATAGGGTCAGATCTTATGTGGCCAAATCAGTATGTCCCACACATACGAAGATATACATCACATTGTGGACAACAAGTTAAACATGAGCCAACAATGTGATGTGGCGGCAAAAAAAAGCCAATAGGATTTTGGCTTGCATAAATAGGAGTATAATGTCTAGATCCGGGGAAGTGTTGCTACCCCTCTATTCTGCCTTGGTCAGATCACACCTGGAATACTGTGTCCAATTCTGGGAACTGCAATTGAAGAAAGATGTTGACAAGGTGGAAAGCGTCCAGAGGAGGGCGACTAAAATGATCAAGGGTCTGGAGAACAATCCCTATGAGGAGCGGCTTAAAGAGCTGAGCATGTCTAGGCTGCAGAAGAGAAGGCTGAGAGGAGACATGATGAGGGCCATGAATAAATATGTGAGGGGAAGTCATAGGGAGAGCAAGCTTGTTTTCTGCTACCCTGGAGACTAGGATGCGACAGCTTCAAACTACAGGAAAGGAGATTCCACCTGAACATTAGGAAGAACTTCCTCACTGTGAGAGCTGTTCAGCAGTGGAACTCTCTGCCTCGGAGCTCCTTCTTTGGAGGCTTTTAAGCAGAGGCTGTATGGTCATTTGTCGGGGGTGCTTTGAATCTGATTTTCCTGCTTCTTGGCAGGGGGTTGGACTGCATGGCCCATGAGGTCTCTTCCAGCTCTATGGTTCTATGATTCTATGAGTCTGTGAAGAAGGTATCTCAAGTCTTAGGGAACTTCCAAGATTTGCCAAAATATTTTGCCTTTATGGAGTGAGGGATAGGTTAAACTTTGTCTTGTTGTCAACAGCATAAATAAACATAAAAAGAAAATTTAAAAAAATACAGCTGTAATAAAGGCATAAGATGTACATAGTCTAAAGTGAGAAAAATCCTGCAAAATTGAAAGCTAAATTACTACAAAATGGAATGATTCCTACAGTGGAATTATTGGCAAATACATTCAGTTAGGGCCCCTGGCGGTGGCAAAGTGTGTTAAAGCGCTGAGCTGCTGAACTTGCAGACCGAAAGGTCCCAGGTTCAAATCCCGGGAGCAGAATGAGCACCCGCTGTTACCTTTACCTTTACCTTTTCCTTACATTCAGTTATACCTTCTTTTTGTATAACCTAACAGGAGAATGAACATGGCTAAAACTTTTAGTAAGTGACTTATAATAAGTCTTTACATTTTTTTGCCAAATTCATATTTCAACTTTATTTCAAGTAAGGATAATACAAAATATTTTTCCTCTTAGTTTAGGAATATACTATACAAACACATTTTAAATGCTGGTGTTGTTTCTAAGAAGTCAAATGTATCAGTAGTAGCATCCTCAGTGTTGTCAAAGTTGTCATAAATAAAAGTGATCGTATTTATAATAATAGTGATCGTATTTATAATAATAATAATAATAATAATAATCTTTATTAGCAAATCTATAATGTAAATAAAGAAAGAAAAAGGTATTTTCAAATAATAATAATAATAACAATAACAATAATAATTAATAAGCTTTATTACAGTCCAAAGACCCAAACAGCTCAACACCCAAAGATACATAATGTGCATAGAGATTAATAAACTAAGGCACAAGAAGGCGTGCTAGACAAAGTACATATAAACAAGAATGAGAACACTGTTAGTAAGTACAAAGGCTAATTTCAGGGTCTAGTAGTAGATGATAAATCTTATCCTGGCTGCCTCAGAGAGAAACTTGGTAATGGCCAAAGTCACAAGGAGAAGATTAAAGGTAAAAGTTTCCCCTGATGTTAAGTCCAGTCATGACTGACTCTGGGGGTTGGTGCTCATCTCCATTTCTAAGCCGAAGAGCCGGCGTTGTCCGTAGACACCTCCAAGGTCATGTGGCTGGCATGACTGCATGGAGTGCCATTACCTTCCCGCTGGATTGGTACCTATTGATCTACTCACATTGGCATGTTTTCGAACTGCTAGGTTGGCAGAAGCTGGAGCTAACAGTGGGCGCTCACTCCGCTCCCGGGATTTGAACCTGCAACCTTTTGGTAATGGCGCTCTATGCTGTCATGCCAGCCACATGACCTTGGAGGTGTCTACGGACAACGCCGGCTCTTCGGCTTAGAAATGGAGATGAGCACCAACCCCCAGAGTCAGACATGACTGGACTTAAGGTTAGGGGAAACCTTTACCTTTTACCTAGACATGGCTTAAGTCATACCATTATAACACATAGAACTTCATTTCTTTTGTGGTGTAATTTTCCTTATCACAGAAGATTATCTCCTAGCAAAAACTTAACAGAGAATTGAGCTGATCTACCAGGTAAGTTGCTCAGTAATGCATTAATAATATGTTGTCGAGCCTGTTTATAAAAATGGCAGAACAATAAGATGTGTTTGATATATTAAATTTCCTAGTTATTGCATCGGTAACATCTGGCACCTGCAAATCTATCCCAATGCGAATCCCCAAATATATAAATCGGGGTATCATAAGACCATTGGCTATCTCTTATCTACTTGTCACATGACTATAGAAAGCTTCAAGTATATCAGAAGGAAGGTCTGTCTCTTCTATATGAAATGCATCAGCTTAGGCTTTCCTAGATTACTTCTGGGAAAGGAAGGAAGGAAGAAGGGGAAAAAGGAGAAAGAAAAAGAAAACTACTGAGAAGGAGAATTGACTGCCTCATCACACTACTGCATGAATCCACTTTCAATCTGGTTTCTGCCTCCTGCAGAATTCTGGGGTTTGTATTATGCCTCAGCTCAGGCCTTCCCAGATTACTCTATACCATGGGAAGGGGATTGGAGAAGGGGGAAGGAGAGGAAGAGGAGGGGAGAAAAGAGGAGGCCATATCATTGGGGCAAATCTACAAATGGCTTCCAGAGTTTCCCTCCAAATATCCAAGGTGATTGCCTGTATAGTAAAGAGATGAATGCGAAATGAATATATTGACCACAGATTCATTTGGTTTGGGGCGTATATGACTACTTAAGTTAGTTCCATGTTGAGATCTTAACGCAGAGCCAGGCTTAGGTTTAAAGCTAATACGCACACACACACTGTGCATGTCTGCCTCTGTGTGTGTGTGTGTCTGTATGTATATGTGTGTGTTAAATTTTCACTTCTGTGTTTCTTTCCCTTTAGGATTCCTATAGAGACCATCATTTTCTCCTCTCTACCTAGTGAAGAATGCTCCCTCCTCACTGTTGGAACTATATCCTACACAAATTTATAGTTCTCTTTAAGGAAATAGCTAGGCATTTGAGTTAGGTACCATCTACACTGCCAGATAAAATAAAAGTTATCTGCTTTTAACATTTGAGTGTCATAGCTCAATCCCATGGTACCCTGGGATTTGTGTTGGCAAATGACACAGAAGGGTAAGTATCTCACAAAACTACAAATCCCATAATTCTATCACATCAAGCCATAGCGATTAATGCTATTATCAAACTATTATAATTCTGCAATGTGGATTTGATAAGAAACAATTGCTCAAACAAATATTGTTTACAACATTATCAATACAGTAGTATTCACAGACGGGTTTACACCAACATTTTTGCTAGTTCTAACTCTCTTCAAAGTTTTCCTAGATCTTTCTTCATATATTTTGGAATCCTCTCTCCATCACAGAAAGAACTCTTAACCGTTCAAGTCCTTTTTAAAAAAAAAACAAACTTTTTAAGCTTGCTCCTCTTCATGATCAACTGTCACTTCATGTTACACTTCAGGTTATTTAGTTACAATCCAGCATTCTTCACAGCAGATAGGTATGCTTTGTTGTTTTGTCCAATTGGCCTTTGTATTTATACAATTTAATTGGAGCATTTCATTGTGTGTTTTTTTAATTGCTAAGTGAAGGTAAAGGTAAAGGTTTTCCCCTGACATTAAGTGTAGTCATGCCCATCTCTGGGGACTGGTGCTCATCTCTATTTCTAAGCTGAAGAGCCAGAGTTGTTCGTAGACACCTCCAAGGTAACGTGGCCAGCATGACTGTATGAAGAGCCGTTACCTTCCTACTGGAGCGGTATCTATCGATCTTATTCACATTTGCATGTTTTTGAACTGCTAGGTTGGCAGAAGCTGGGGCTAACAGTGGGAGCTCACTCCGCTCCCTAGATTTGAAGCACTGATCTTTCGGTCAGCAAGTTCAGCAGCTCCGCAGTTTAACCCACTGTGCCACCAAGGGCAAACAAAGTAATTGTTTATGTTTTCAGAAAATGGCTCACAGAATATAAAAGGAAATATACAAGGTGTTTCAAAATGATGGCCCCAAATTCAAAGCCAAAAGTTAGAAACATTTTAATGAGCTATCAAGTGATCAGCAGTAAAGTTAGCAACAAAAAGTCTAACAAACGACACCAAAAAAGAGAGACAAAATGACGTCTCACAAGAATTTACAGCAGTCACATCAAAGCAGTATTCGGCAATGAGGAGACAGCAGTATAGGCAGTCCCCAAATTACAAACAAAATTACATTGAATTTGTATGTAAGTCGAAACAGGTACAATTTTTAAATGTAACTCCAGCCAAAAATACATATTGTTTTAGCTTTGGATAGCATAGGGAAGAGCAAACACCCATGTGCTGTTTGTTTTGTATTATGTGCCCCTGTTCAGAAGACTTTCTGTCCCTGTGATAATTGGATTTCAAAATATTTGGCTCATTGTGGAATTTAGTGATTCAGTACCAGAGTCAGTTCTTTTTTTCAGAAAGTTTATCCTAAACCTAAGAAAGTTTGTGCATGTTTCAAAACTCTCTTCAAATCCTCTAAAATATTTATTTGATCTAAAAATGCTATATATTTATTTGGTCCATCTATATAATGTGCATAATTAGGACCGAGTTAATAACAAAATCACGGGGCCAAATCACACCAAATTTGGCCACAGTACTCAATCACTTCCCATGGAATGACCTTGCAGCTTCAAAGCCTGGTTGCTTCATACCTAGGGGACTGCATTGTTGGCCAACTTGAATACCATTGAATAGCCTTGCAGCTTCAAAGCCTGGCTGTTTCATACCTGGGGGAATCCTCTATAGGCCACCTTGAATGCCACATGTTGCTTAGGACTACACTACAGCAACGCGTGGCTGGGCATAGCTAGTGTTCTATAATAAAGCCTAATGTAAGCCTCAATTAACTCTGAACACAGTATTGCTACCTAAGACACATAACAGCAGAAATAAACTTGAAGGTAATTTTTTTTATTACACCAAGTACTACAGACATTTGAACTTATAAACTAAAAAAAAAGTTTTATTACACCAAGAACTACAGACAGACATTTTAAATTAAAAGAATGAAATTAACCAGGATTGGTTTATCTGAACCTTTAGTAGTCAGTTTGTTATACCGCAACCATTCTCCATCTCATTCCAGATACTTCTTTTCTAGATATAAGCTACTGGTGGCACTTTGAAAATTACGATGAATTCTTGACAACACTGAATTTGCTACATTGCAATTTTACTGCAGTAGGTAAAACCTGCTATGCACTTTTCCCAGGGCATCCAGCCTTTTGTAGCCTGCTAGCACTTGGTTGCCGAGGTACTCGTTGAATAGATCCTTCCCGGCTACTCTGGTCTGACAGCGTCTGGTTCCCAGATGTTGCAGATATAGTTCTGGGCCTACCTGCAGAACAACAGATACCAAGTTTATTATTACCAAGCATTAAATGCTTGAACTGCTTTTAAGGATTTTGTCTAAATTATATCTAGATAATAACCTTACAAAGGCTTGCATGGTTAGGAACTACAGAGACCCATATTTAAAAGCAGCACACAAAGCCAGGCTCAAATAATAGCTCAGTTAAGCATCAGCAAAAGGGTTTACTTATCAGTTAATATTTACACAGGGATGCCTTCCTATGCCTCATTTCTACAAATAGTAGCTAGAAAAACAAATTCCATTGGCACTACTCAAATATCAATACTCACTTGTAACTTGCAGAGCTTTTACTTTGCTCTTTCCTCCTCATACAAGAAATCCTTGCTCACAAAATCAGTCTTCCATTTTTGAAATAAGGAGTAAACCAATCTGTATTTTCATGTACAGAAGCAAGAATTGAAGACAGTTGGTATCTCACCGTGTCCCAAGAATGAGCTGCTCGAACATTTATTATTAATATTTTTGCTTTCACAAAACAGGTGCTACATTTAAAATATATTACATTTTAAGGTTAAAAAAATACAGTTTTGCGTTCTGAGTTTTGTAGCTGAGTTTGTGACATGCTAACCTCAAATTAATCAATGGAGGCTGCTTATTTGACTAAAATTAGATTAAGACTCCATATTTATTCCTAGTTTTTCACCTAGCCAGTAGAAAAATTAAACTAGAAGTATTGTGTCTCCTCCAAGGTAATTCTGGCATTGTACACAAATCAGTTTGAAGAGTATAAGTCATTTTCAGAGTTGCACTCAGAAGTAATAGATTGATTTTTAGTCAGTGAACCAAGCTCAGTGGATGCTTTTGAGCTTAGAATGAATTTAGCTTCTCTCCTCTTCAGCATCTTCTACTATTCTCTCTATAGATGACCCACTAACAATGAAATCAGTCAGACATTCAAATGATTACCTAGGCTCATACATGCAATAGCTTATCAAAGTGAAGGATTTTGGAGCTGCAGGAAGCTTTTAAGCTGTGCTTAGGACAAAACACATGGTTTCCTCAAACATAATTATTATTGGGAAGACTATTTAAATCCACATTTTGGGTTAAATAGCTCAATAGATCAGTTCACGTTTAATCTGCCCACAATGTATCTGCTGCATGCAAAGGCTGCTATGTGTAAACAGAAAGTATTGCATTGACAAATGGTAGCATGAGGGTAACTAGGTGGAGGAAGGTTAAAAGTGCAAGAAGCGATGGGACAGTGGAACAAGTTTCTTATGTACATACAATGACAATCTGAAGGGGACAGGCTAATTTTTTTGGTACTGAAAAAATATTGTACTTCATACTGAACTTTCCATTGACATTGTCCCACAAGACTTTTCCTGAAGGATTTGTCTAACTCATCAAGAAAACTTCATTCAGGTATCACAAAGAAGAAGTTGCCTACCTGTAACTGTCAAATTAGCAACACCAGAATCAAGCCTATAATGGCCAACGAGTATTGACTGTTCTACCTGGTTGCACAGGACAATTAGGCTGGTGCATAACTGCTCCATGCTACAGGAAAACCTCAGTGAAGAAAGAGCCAAAACATTCTTGGGATCTCCATAGCAAAGGGTTTATGTGACTTTTTGAGCTGACCTGTTCTGTGCATATAGAACGGAACACAGGACATACCTATGAAATGTTGGTTTCCAGCAGTGGAAGGAGTAGTAGGCTTGCTCCTCCCATTCACTCTAATAGGCAGGACAAGGTTTGTGACAGCAGCTAGCAGGACAACCAGCCCACAAGATATTATGTAAACATTACAGCTGGACAAGGAAAAAACCATCAAGTGTGGAAAGGGAAAAAAGAAAAAGATGACACGAAGCAGAAAGAGCCCAAACCTCCCCACACCAGCAATAAAAACAGATCTCAGTTCTGAGTGGGAAGAATGTTTCCGCTCCAACTGCTGAAAACAAGTGGAGGGGAAAAACATATACTGGGACATACTAAAACTTCCAAATGGTTGGGTGGACATGATGACAAAGTAGGAACAATTGTACTAGACAGTGGGGTCTCCATGGCCAAGAGAAAAAAAACTTGAATGAAACTTATCTCAGAGGCTCAGAATAGTTAACAACTTTATAAAGATCTCAGTTAGGGTATCAACAAACTGTTGATGGTCTGAGAAAATGAGCTGCCCTCAGGAATCTCCTATTATTTGGATGTGATGAAAGCTTCATTTTGACTGCAAGCATTGGGGTGCATGTATTGGCTGGCTGCATGAATGTAGGCACATAGGGATGAAATAGCTTAGAGATAGATTAGGATATTTAATTGTTTTTCTTTTTTGCTTGACAACCCAATCTCAAATATGCATTGGGCAGATAATCCTGTCCAGCTCAGTCATAGTTAATTAAGTGACTCACTGTTATAAAAGAAACTGCGTGAGACTGAAACCTTGCATTAATTTCCATGGGACTATACTATTGCTTCTGTAAATATTTACTCTGCATGTATTTGTCAATGATCAAATTCAGCTGAAGATTTTTAAGTGTGCTGAATAATAATAACAATAATAATACTTTATTTATAACCTGCCCTCTCTCCCCGAAGGGACTCAGGGCACTTTACAAAAATAACAAAAATAGCAAACATTCAATGCCCCAAAAAAAAGAACAATCAAAGCAAAACATAACAAAAACTCAACATAACTTACAATTATCCAAAATCAAGGGTTAAACTAAATAAACATAACAGGCACAAAAATCAAACCAATTAATACAAAATACATTAAAAGCATAATATAATAATATTAGCAAGCTGAGGTAAATATCCATTGTCAGGGCGAGTGTGTGTGTCAGATATGTAAATCCTCCTTCTTTCCATGGACTAGATTACACAAATGAGTCTTTAAAAGCTTCTTAAAGGAGAGAAGAGAGGGACCCGTTTTTAGTTCTCTTGGGAGGCAGTTCCAGAGGCGGAGTACAAAGAGTTTTCTTCCTGAATATGGTTGAGAATTTCAGTCTTACATGAATTTGGGAAAGACTAATAAGCTCTCAAATGACAATGAGTGGAAGACAGCTGATTTTCTAAATGAAATAGGTATGGGCACAAGAAAGAAAGTAAACAGCAGGAACTATGCTATATACATGCATGAAGGTGTGCAGGAAATTATAGCCAAGAAGTATTACTCGAGTTTGAGAAGGTTTCAAAAATGCCCTGAGAGGTAACCTGTATGTGTGAGTCATAGAAATAGAAAGGGACAGAATATTTTCCCCCAGAATTCAGAATTCTATAAGCTGAAACTCTACACAGTATCTTTATACAAACATACTAAGCAATCTCAACAAGTTGATTTCAAAACCAAACCAGTTTAGTATAAAGTCAGTTCTGTCTAAATACCTCACAGAAGTATCTCTGTCCAAATTTTCCTGAAAACACACTAACGTGTCTTGGAAACAAAGATATTTGGTGAAGTGAACACTCCATCAAGAACTTCCATAAGAATTAGAAAAATTCTAGATAGACGCACACTACATACTGTGTTTGGTCCGGGTCCCCAATGTATCAGTAGGAACAATATTAGGTGACATAATCCAAATCAGAAACAAAAGTGCTAAATCCCTATGCATAATTTCTCAGGGACACTTTGCTGTGTAGATGCAATTCTAGTGCTTAGCATGTCAAAACATTTTGCCTTTCTGCTGCTAAACTCACAACAGGCAACCTTTCAGAAATCACAGGGGATTTATAGTCATCACTTCTCCAGTTTTCAGTCCTACCAAGATGGTGTATTTAGTTGTGAAGTAAAAAAAGTATATATGTATTGGGTTCTATAGGCTATTAGTTTTGCTGTACTTTTCTCATTAGTCATATTAAAGGCTTACAATATATTTATTTATTTTACAAGATCAGTCTCACTGTTAGAAATAAGCTGAAGATTATTTTCACAATGTTCAAGTTTTATAAGTTTAAAGTTAAAATGCAAAGGACCTTTACTTGGAAGCAAATTCTACTGAAACCAATAGGACTTGCAAATACACATGTTTAAGTTTGAGAAGCAAGAGAACCAGTCTTTAAAAGGTTTTTTTTATCATCACAGAAGACTGCACTAAAACCCGGTAGGTAACTAACACACACAACCTGCAAAAGGAGAGAACAGGCAGCAAGAAAACTGGAAAGAGCCAGGGGGACCTTGAGAGAGAGGCGAACAAACTGCAGCAGGACTGTAGACCACAGCCTTAGTGACTCCTATTCGTGGAGGTCGAAGGACAGAGGAAAATGAGAGTGGTGCAGGGATTTTACTGGTCTTGGCAGAGACAATTGGGGGCTCTAATTCAAAGAGAGACATAGAAACAAATTAGAAAATCCACATGATGACAGTCACAGAAAAAAGTTTGTAAATTCTCAAATATCTTAACAAATATCTATAGTTGTATAACTTGGATGTTATTATACAAGATACAGTATTACTTTTTGTCTCCATATATATGTAATTCATGCTTAATACATTTTTATATAAAAAGATACTACCATACTATGACTAATCAGATTGAAGTGTTAAGAAAAGGCAATATATGCAGCTGTTTGTCAAAGCTATTTTAATTTCCAATTTTTTTTCTTTTATGTGTAATGCATCATCATCTTGATTTCTCTATGAACATATGCATACACACATTACATATGGGGTTCTAGGAAACATACTTAATAAGGCACTAAGCATTGCAACAGTAGCACAGTCAATATATTGAATATCTGAAATCCTCTACAAAGAAGGACATGGATGGAGCTGAAGAAAGAATACAACCTAGGAAATAGGGCAGTGGCTCACAATGTGTGGCCCTCCAGGTGTTTGGGATTCCGCCTACCAGAAACCCTAACCAGCTTGTCCCATGGTCAGGAATTCTGGAAGCTGAAGTCCAAACACCTGGAGGACTACACGCTGGTGTAGGGCAACGGAAGAAAAACTGCTTTTCTTGATGAAGTCTCACTGTAGTTCTGTAGAATATAAAGAGAGTGACAGCCTTACTACAAAATAACTTGTTTAAACCCTTTTGTGCTACTTTCTGTGGTATCAAGATCAGTTCTAGCTCTGCACAGAATCCTTCAGTTTGTTCAAAAGAGTTGACTTCATTAATTTCAGTATCCATCTGTGTTTATTAGGAAGCAACTTTTAATAATGAAAATGCCAAACATGAAGTAGGACATTCTTAATAAAACAGCACCACCTACTGACAAACCATTCCCACAAAAAAATGTTTTCACTCCCAAAATAAAATACCACGTTATCTACTTTGCACTGGAACATATGGCAGCGTGGACTCAGATAAACCAGTTCAAAGCAGATATTGTGGGATTTTCTACTTTGATATTCTGGATTATATGGCTATGTGGAAGGTCCACAGGTGATCACATAATACCAGTAATTCTTTCCTCTTAAACATTAGCGAACACCCAAAATTTAAATGCTAAACTAGATCTCATTGAAAAAATTCTTCCTTCCCAAGGGCTTCCAACTCAAGGACTAGAAAACAAAAATATATATACATTGATGTAATATAGATAAATCCTTAATAATTCCTTTCATTGTGTGTAAAGTTTCAGTCTGTAAAACTTAAGACAAAGTCAGTGTGACAACTGATAATGTGTAGGTCATTGTAAAAACCTTTTTGGCCTAAAAGAAGGAAGAAAAGATGCTTATGATGATAATGATAATGATGATATTTTTATAACAAATCCTGGGGATGGGGGCAGAAAATTATAGTTCCTTTGGTTTAATCAAACATCTAAGCTATGAAAATTGGCAGAAAAGATAACAGAAGGACATGTTTGCTAAAAAAGAAGTGTGGCTTCTTCAAGTGAAGTCCTACTTTGCCAGACCTTTCAGGTGCTCTGAGTGTCAAGTATTGGAAGATTATTGAAAACATTAAGAGGATGAATGCTCTCCTTTAACTGGAATCCACTAATTCCCCAGTCAAAAGTGGAGAAGTTTTTATATGAGTAACTGATTAAAGAACAGGAAAGAGAAGATAGAATGAACTTGAGAGAATATGCATATTGAAGGATCTGTATTTGGATTACAGTATATATATCATGGATTCATTCAGAGAAGTAGCCATTCTAGTCTACTAGCAAAAAGAAGCAAATGTGGGAATTTTAACACCTTCTTTCATAAATGTAAATGGACTATATAGAGCCCACTTTCATCATACATCTGATGTGCCATCCTATGTTGAAGGTACAAAGTTTAAGCAACTGTAAGCACAGAGATCACAATGTAATGCAAAAATAAAATAAGACAGTCACATTTTAGCATAACATTGACCAACCATCAAAACAGAGATGGTGACAACATAAACACAAATCCGGCAGTGGTAGACTAACATGTGTAGTATGAAAAACACCAATTAATGCAAAACGCAATAGAACTGAAATTGCTTGATAAACTGATAATGTTACTTTGTAGTACAACCTTTTCTGCAGGGTTTTTTAAATCATGTCAGAAGCAACTTGAGAACATATTGCTTGTCGCTTCTGTGTGAGAGAGTTGTCAGTCTACAGAGACGTTGCCCAGGGGATGCCCGGATGTGTCACCATCCTGTTTGGAGACTTCTCTCATGTCCCTCTAAGCTAGAACCGATAGAAAGGAGCTCACCCCACCTAGCTGATTCGAACTGGCAACCTTCAGGTCAGCAACCCATCCTTTGGGTCAGCAGTCCAGCTGGCACAAGGGTTTAACCCACTGCGCCACTGTGGCTTCTTCCTACAGGTTAAGGGGGGGGGGGGAGTGTAAAGAAACCTGCAAGTATCTGTCTGCATGAGTCTGAAAAGTATTAAGTCTATGGTCCCATTGAAGAAGGAGCAGAAGAAGGAAGAGAGGCTTAACTAAAATACTGGTAAAAACAGCCATCTGACCCAGGCTGATGACAAAATAGTGGGGGTATGGCAGAGCCAATGGGGTCGGACTCTCTTCTTTCTTTCTCTCCAAAGTAAGACAGTTTTTTTAAATTGCTAATCTAAGGTGCTATCAAGTATATGGCTCACACCATTTTTGAAGTCCCTTAAAGGTGAAAAACTGTACCTTAGATTCAATGAAAGACAGTATAATCTTTTCATGAGAGAGGCAACTTTTTACAAAGCAAGCAGAAGAGAGACAGAAAGACACATTTTTCAGCTTTGAAGAAATAGGAACTGTGGGGTAGGCAACTAGAATTAAGCAGACTTGTAAGATCATAGAGTCAGAGTTGGGAGATACCAGAAGGACCACTTAGTCCAATCCACTATCAAATTACTGAGAACTGGCAATTCAACCTGTTTAAAAATTTCTAGAGAAAGAAAATCCACCAGCCTCCAAGCCAGACCATTCCACGATCAAATAGCTCTTAGTATCAGAAAATTCTAATATTAAACTGGAACCGTTGTAATTTTTTGTAATATACCAAAATGGTAAGACAACTTTCACCACACATATTTTCTATGATCTACTAAGATCAAACTTAGAAGCAATTTGCCATATAAGTATTTCAGTGTTTAGTCAGAAGGATGTCATGTAGGCATGTGATGTTATATTGCAGTATATGCCAGCAAATATCAGGAAAACCAACAAACAAGAGACAATGATAACGCTTACAAAGTTGCAACTGAGAGGCACTGAGAGCAGAATGTTGGGGTACAGTTTTGTCCAACCACTGCTTGTGAAGACTGCCTCTTGTTGACTCTCTTTGTTTCATTCAATTACAGCTTTCATCGGCTGCATGGCTAAATAGTTCCCCCTAGACTTCACAATTTCTGTGAGTTCATCTTCTGCTATTTGAACCTTACTTCTCTAGCTCTCTTGTGGCTTTCTCCAGCCTTCTTAGTGGCTTTTTAGCAAACAAGCCTATAAATAAGAAATGACATCACTGTTAGACATATACTACAATCTAACAGGCACTGACATAACTGCTGTGAGAGTGCCTTGCTTAAGAAGAAGTGATGCTGTGACATAAACAACCTACCAAATGTGCTCCTTTCTACTCACAATTTGGTTAAGTTGAAGAAATAATTTTGAATTGAGACATTCTATTTTAGCGCTAAATAGAAACTGAGATAGTTTAAAAACAGAGAAAACTGTCGGCTTCAGTAATTTTAAAACATTTATTTACGTATTCCAAAAACTGCCCTGAGCCATACACATAAGGAAACAGCTTATAAGATGAAATCTGAAAAAAATTATTTCCCAGCTGTACTGGCTAGCTTTAATTTGGAAGCAATACAAGTCAGTACAGGTACTTTATCACTGCAACTACAGTTTACTGAAAATAGATGAACTTTTTATATCCCAGTGACAGAAACATATGCTTTGCATATGAAAAAGTGCTTCAACTTCTGGCTTCTCCAGGCGGGGCTGGAACCCATCTGAAACCTAGAGAGCTACTTCGAATTAAGTGTAAATAGTCCTAAAGCAAATAGATCAAAGGTCTGATAAGGATGGATCTATTCATTCAATGCTTATGGTACTTAAATCTTGAAAATAAGCCATACAAATGCAGTAAATATAGGCAATGAAACCTTTTTAGAAACTCAGATTTTTATGGATAATCTGAAAAGGAAGAGTGTATCTTGGTTCTCTGTTGCAAAGAACAAAATTAAATTGTGAATTAGGGAAGAAAAGTTCTATCACCTGTAATTGCATCAGCACAAAGAAGTGTTTTTTTTCTTCCAAGAAATAAATAGATTGTTTCAACATTGGAAATCCAATTCCTATTGGGATGGCTTGATTTAAACAATTTTTTTTACACACAAGTCTAGAATGTGAAGGCAGCTTTTAACAACCAGGGAAAAGCTTTCCAAACTGTGTGTCATGACACATTAGTGTTCCAGCTGCAGTGTGAAAGTGTATCATGTGAACATAACAAGAAATGACAAAAATCTAGGAAATGTTATTATATTATAAATCATATATTTTAAAAACTATAAATGAAAGGTTTTTGTGAGATATTTTGTGCTGTTATTACAGTTTATGCATGTGTCTTACAAGCGTGTTGGTTTAACCCCCGGTTTGCTAATAACGCTGAATTACTGCGTTTTGAAATGATGCATTGTCTAAAAAGTGTGTCACCAACATGAAATGTTGAACTAGAGAGAAAAGTGAACCATGGCTCTGTTCTACCTAATGAACAATCCTGTCATTACAATACTGAAAACTGAGAGTACAGGAAAGAACCAAGGAAAAGGAGGAGGAAAGGCTCAGAGGTCGTTGTCATGGCTCATGTCCCTCTACTCTGCTTAGACCTTGAGCCACTGCGGGATGGCACTGCCTTTTCCCTCTGATGCTCATGTGTGTGTGTATGTATATGGGGATGGGGGGAACTCCACTGACCTCGCGGGGGCTCGGTGGCATTGGCTTCAGGGCCGCTCACTCTCTGCCCGGCAGCACACATGGCACGCAGCACCTGGTAGATGGCCACAGGGGCAACATTCATGCGCAGCAGGTCCAGCAGGATCCTAGGAGAAAGGGAGAAAAACACACTAGAATAGGCATAGACCAGGGCTGTCAAATTATAGTGCTGAGGCAATGGGGATATCGGGAGGGGTAGCGCCACATGGCACTTGGAAGCCCCTTGGTGTCTTCAGGGTTGTTCCTGGGGTTATTTGGGGTGCTGATTCAGAAAATTGTATTGGATTGACCACATCAGCTCTAGATGATTAAATATGGTTTTCTGTGGGCAAGCAGACGGCGACTACTGCATGGCATATGTTCTGTATCAGAAACTAAAACTGATGTGATCTATCCAATGCAATTTTCTGAATCAGCACCCCAAATAACCAAACCGAATCTAAAGTTGACCAAATACTGATTTGTAACCCTTTTGGTACTAATGTTGTAGAGTGGTCCCTGGTCAAAGTGGTCCCTAGTCAGAAAAAGATTGGGAACCACTGCTTTAAATCCTGTAGCTGCTTCCTGAAGAATTCTGGGGTTTGTAGTTTAATAAAGCCCATGCTCTCTCTGGCTGTGTGTTGAGTCCTCCACTTTACACTTTGTACATATACAATTGTACCCCCGTCCACCCTAGCAATATTACCAAATTCATCAATGATACAACTGTAGTGGGGCTTATCTCTGAAGGGAATGAGTCTGCCGATCGGGGTGTGGTGCAGGGACAATAGCATCAATAAGACTAAGGAGTTCATAGTGGACTAGAAAGAACAGACCAGAAATATAGCCCTTGGTCATAAATAAAGACCAAGTGGAGCGGGTGGCCAATTCTAAGTTCCTAGGTGTCACTGTGAAGGAGGATCTGACCTGGAGTACCCATATGGCAGTGTTGATTAAGAAACCCCAGCAGAGACTGTACTACCTGAGACCAACTGAATGAAAAACTGCTGGTGACTTTCTACCACTGGGCTCGAAGAATTGTCCTAACCTACTGCATCCGTGCATGGTTTGGTGGCTTCACAATGGCAGATAGGAAGGCGCTCCAAAGGGTCACCATTTCTGTACAGTGAGTCATTGGTTGCCCTGTCTTCAATTTGGAAGAACTCTATAGGTCCCACAACCTTAAGAAAGCTCAGAGCAGTCTTGGGGATCCATCTCACCCAGCATATTCTTTTTTAAAATTATTGCCTTCAGGCAGATGGTACAGGGTGACAAAGAAAAGGACAAACAGAGAGACAGCTTTGGAAGCTGCCCTGAGTCCCCTTGGGGAGAGAGGGTGGGCTAAAAATAATGTTTTTACTTTGTTTTTATTTTATTTATTTATTTTATCCTATGTTGAATGCCATGGTTTCGCACATTTTTTTTAATTATTGCCATTTGGCAGACAGTACAGGGTGGCAAAGACAATAATAATAATAATACAGTAGAGTCCCGCTTATCCAACATAAAGGGGCCGGCAAAATGTTGGATAAGTGAAAGTGCTAGATATTTGGGAGGGATTAGAAAAGCCTATTGTCAAATTACGTTATGATTTTACAAATTAAGCACCAAAACATGTTTTACAACAAATCGACAGAAAAAGCAGTTCAATACATGGTAGCATTATGTAGTAACTACTGTATTTACAAATATAGCAGCAAAACACTGCAATGTATTGAAAACATTGACTACAAAAACACTGACTACTAAAAGGCAGACGGTATTGGATAATACAGAACATTGGATAAGTGAAGGTTGGATAGGCGAGACTCTACTGTAATAATAATAATAACAACAACTTTATTTTTGTACCCCATCTCCATCTCCCCGAAGGGACTCAGGGTGGCTTAAATGGGGATGAGCTCAATCAACATACCCTGTTTCCCTGAAAATAAGACATCCCTGGAAAATAAGACCTAGTAGTGGTTTTGCTGAATTGCTAAATATAAGGCCTCCTCTGAAAGTAAGACCTAGCAAAGTTTTTGTTTGGAAGCATACCCGCCAAACAGAACACCTGAGTATGCGGGATTGGTAAATATACATAGTGTTGTACATGGAAATAATGGTAGTAACAAGGAATTCTTGATAGGATTCACAGTTTGTCTGGTTATGCCGGTTTGTGATGACAACTACTGTACAGTATATAATGTTCATTTTTTGTTCAACAATAAATGTTAATTCTTCTTCATGGAAAACTAAGACATCCCCTGAAAATAAGACCTAGCACATCTTTGGGAACAAAAATTAATATAAGACACTGTCTTATTTTCGGGGAAACACGGTAGTTAAAATAACACACGGAAATACATAAAATGATATCATAAAACAGAATAAAACAACAACATTGTAACAGAGTATAAAGAAAACAGTAACCCAACAACCAATGAGCCTGAAATAACAATCAGTTTCTGGGCATAGGTGCGTGGACTGATGCAAATAAATTTTGAGGATAGGGCTAATGGAGGACAAAATTAGGGATGGAGAGCAAAGACAAGGACAAACAGACTGAGAGATAGAGCTGTGGCAATGTTGAACTCCATGGTTTCGCATTGATGTGGCATCGGGGGCTGTGGTGGTGGTTGGGGTGTGGAGGGATAGGTGTGTTGTTTTGTGGTGTGTGCTGGGGAAGGCATTGAATTTCGTCGTGACAGCAATAAGAAAATAAAGCTATTCAATTCTATTCAAAGGTTCCTCCCAAACCAAAGAATGCTGCAGGAGGCAGGCCCAGGATTTGAAAAGGAGACCAGGCATGGGCAAACTTGGGCCCTCCAGGTGTTTTGGGCTCCAACTCCCATCATTCCTAACAGCCTCAGGCCCCTTCCTTTTCCGCGGCTGAGGGGGAAAAGGAAGGGGCCTGAGGCTGTTAGGAATTGTGGGAGTTGGGAGTCCAAAACACCTGGAGGGCCCAAGTTTGCCCATGGCTGGGATAGACACTCTATAGCAGGCATCCTCACATTCTCCAGCTGATTGAGCCTCCAACTCCCAGAATTCCTGGCTACTGAACAAGCTGGCGAGGGCTTCTGGGAGTTGGAGGCTCAAACCAGTCGGCGGGCCACAGCCTGGGGCAACGACAACGTATTGGAAAGGCGAGGGGCGCCCACTCACTTGAACACTTCCGGATCGAGCCCGGTCCCCGCCGCCTGCGCGAGCTCGAACAACTCGGCCTCTTCCGCCGTGAGGAGCTTCCTGCGGGCGCGAGACCCGCCGCTGCCCTTGGCCTCCATGCCCGACGACATCGCCCTCCCCGGCCAGGGGCTTCGCGGCCGCAAAGCACCTTGGGCTGCCCTGTCTACTTGCGGCGCCGGTCTCTCCCGCAAGGGGCGCTGGGAAGCGTGGTTTTTCTGAGGGATTTTGCGCGCCAATACTCCGCTGGGCTCTCGAATGATTCGCTTTTCATCCTGTCAGGTCTTTTCGTCTTCACAAGAAGCCGGGCCTATGGCGGCTTGGATAAGCCTGAGCTCGATTTGTAATGACATTTCTTTAATGTGTTGTCGAAGGCTTTCATGGCTGGAATCACAGGTTGCTGTGTGTTTTCCGGGCTGTATGGCCATGTCCCAGAAGCATTCTGTCCTGACGTTTCGCCCACATCTATGGCAGGCATCCTCAGAGGTTGTTTAGTCTGTTGGAAACTAGGCAAGTGGGGTTTACATATCTGTGGAATGTCCAAGGTGGGAGAAAGAACTCTTGTCTGTTGGAGGCAGGTGTGAATGGTGCAATTGGCCACCTTAATTAGCATCGAATGGCCTTGCAACTTCAAAGCCTGGCTGCTTCCTGCCCAAGAGAATCCTTTGTTGGGAGATGTTAGCTGGCCCTGATTGTTTTTGGTCTGGAATCAGGACCAGCTAACACATCCCAACAAAGGATTCCTCTAGGTAGAAAGCAGCCAAGCTTTGAAGCTATAAGGCCATTCAGTGCTAATCAAGGTGGCCAATTGGAACATTCACACTTGCCTCTAACAGGCAAGAGTTCTTTCTCCCACCCTGGACTTTCAACAGATATATAAAACCCACTTGCGTAGTTTCCAACATACCTCACACCCTGACGATGCCTGCCATAGATGTGGGTGAAACGCCAGGAGAGAATGCTTCTGGAACATGGCCCTACAGCCCGAAAAATACACAGTAACCCAGACATTTCTTTACATTTTGAGTTTCTTCCTTTGAGTATATGGCAGTGTGGACTCTGGACCCCTCCACACAGCCATATAACCCAGAATATCAAGGCAGAAAATCCCACAAGATCTACTTTGAACTGGGGCCCCTTCCACACAGCTGAAGAAAATTCCACATTATCTGCTTTGAACTGGAATATATGGCAGCATGGACTCAGATATCCCAGTTCAAAGCAGATATTGTGGGCTTAAAGAACTGGGCATGTTTAGCCTGCAGAAGAGAAGGCTGAGAGGAGGCATGATAGCCATGCATAGAAAGTCATAAGAAGGAGGGAGCAAACTTGTTTTCTGCTATGCTGGAGACTAGAAAGCAATGGAATAATGGCTTCAAACTACAGAAAAGGAGATTCACCTGAACTTCCTGACTGTGGGAGCTGTTTATCAGTGAAACTCTCTGCCCCGGAGTGTGGTGGAGGCTCCTTCTTTGAAGACTTTTAAGCAGAGGCTGGATGGCCATCTGTCGGGGGTGCTTTGAATACGATTTTCCTGCTTCTTGGCAGAGGGTTGGACTGGATGGCCTACGAGGACTCTTCCAACTCTTATGAATTTCTGCCTTGATAATCTGGGTTATATGGCTGCGTGGAAGGGCCCTGAGTCCACAGTTCAAAGCCAATAATGTGGGATTTTATTCAGCTGTGTGGAAGGGGCATTCGATAACCCAGGGTCCTTAGTCAGTGGCTGATACTAAATGAGAAACTCCCTCCTGGGCACACAGAAGACTGGGTGACTTTGAAGGCGCTGAACAGACTGTGCTATTTTTATTTATTTATTACAACATTTATATCCTGCCCTTCTCACCCGAGAGGGAACTCAGGGCGGCTTACAATAAACACACATATAAAAATTATACACTACACTATACATCAGATTAAAATTATTAACTTACATCAACATTAATAAAAACATTCTAAAATACAAATAGGTGTGTTCAAGTTCAAAAGACTGGGTCTGTCAACTGAGTTCTGGCATACATAATAATAATTAGCGCTGCTAATTAGCGTTGACTGGACAGGAAAAGGCTCCTGTCCAGTCAACATCCGGGTGGCCATCTGCCGGGAGGGATCGGATGGTGTCTATGGCACCACGAGATGCAGAGCTAACCTTAAGAAATGAGGCTTCAAAGTGGAGCCCACAACATGTGCGTGTGGAGAACAGCAAACCACAGACCACTTACTACAATGCAGCCTGAGCCCTGCCACATGCACAATGGAGGGCCTTCCTATAGCATCACCAGAGGCACTCCAAGCGGCCAGCTTCTGATCAAAGGAAATTTAGTAAAATATCACGTTTTTAACTTTGTGGTTTTTCATGTATTATAACTGTATTCTCAATTCGCTTCTAACACGTTAAATAAGCTCAAATGTCTGGTTCCGTGCCAAACAGAGGTATGGATCTTAGGAAACAAAAATGCAAAACTCAAGGGACAAAGTGCTGATTTGGGTAATCAAAAACTTGGCTGTCAATAAAAGTATTAATGAATGCACACACTCTAAGCTTCTATTTATGTGAAGGAGCTGCAGACTTTCAGCTTCTTGTGAATTGTACCGCATTTTGGGCTTATCTGACTGGCAAGGGAAGTCACTTATTTTGCATAAATACATACATACAGTGAATCTGATAGTTATCTGGCGTGAGAAATAACCAGAGGGATTTGCCCAGCCTTTTCCATTCTCAGGAGACTATCTGAACAGGGTCACAGAGGGGTGAGTGTTTTTAAATTACATTTTGATACATTTTAGCAGTTTATATACATTTCATATATAAGAAATAGATACAGTACACAGTTGAAAGATGCAAGTTACACAAAATCATAAAGTTGATACAGTTTATTGAAGGATATGATAGAGTTTAGGGTTTAACAGCTGTTGGTTTGGTCTCAGTCTTCTGATGCTTTGAACTTGCGCAAGTCCAGAAAGGGTCTTTTAAAAATGAAAAAAATCATATATTTATTTCCAAGCCCTTGGTGAACTATAAATCTTCAAGGGTGGGAGTTACCATAGCTTGATAACGTAAGCATTTCAGACTTTCTTCCTAGATATGCTGGTCATTTGTTTCAGTTCTTCTCCAGTGATTTCTTCCCTGTTCTAAATTCTTATCCATGTCCCTTAGCTCAGTTGAAAGTTCTTTAGTCATCCATTCCATCACTGCTCGATCATCACTGTTGGTTAAGATCAGATCTAAAATAGCTGATCCCCTTGTTGCTTCAGGACAATGTAATGATCTACAAGACAGGTGAGGAATTTGTTGGACCTTATATTCCTAGCAGAGTTTGACTTCCAATAAGTATCAGAATAGTACACTAATACTACATCTCTCTGACATAATGGACCCATACGTGAACTCTGGAATATTAGTCCTTGAGGAAGCCTATGTGTGTGCACTGTGCATGAGAAGACATGTATGGCCACAAGAGGGCACTTTTAAAACTCCTATCAGAAGTCAGGGAAGGACATTTTATTGGGCTGTGTGCTGAACAATGGTTTATTTAATGAATCACTCGTTTATTGATATGCTTATATTTGTAAAGATACCTATGTTTCACCTATTTGGATTATCAAGAAATAAGCCAGAACATTTTAAAAATCATACTTATCCCCTTGTTGCTTCAGGACAATGTAATAATCTACAAAGTAGGTGAGGAATTTGTTGGACCTTATATTCTTTGCAGAGTTTGACTTCCAAAAAGTATCAGGATAGTTGAAATCTTCCACTAATACTACACCTCTCAATAATGAATCTATATGTGAACAGTGAAATGTTACTGGTACTCCATGCAGAAGTGCATGTGTGTGCATGAGAAGACATGTCTGGCCACAAGAGGGCACTTTTAGAACTCTTTTCTACCAGAATTCAGGTAAGAACGTTTTATTGAGCTGTGTGCTGATCATTTTTTTTAGTGAATCACTCATTTATTGATATGCTTGTATTTGTAAGGAGCCTCTAGTAATGCAGCGGGTTAAACCGCTGAGCTGTGAAACTTGCTGACCAAATGGTTGGTGGTTCGAATCTGGGGAGCGGGTGGACTCCCATTGTTAGCCCCAGCTTCTGCCAACCTAGCAGTTTGAAAACATACAAAATGTGAGTAGATCAATGGGTACCGCTCCTGTGGGAAGGTAACGGTGCTCCATGCAGTCATACCGGCCACATGGCCTTGGAGGTGTCAATAGACAACGTTGGCTCTTCGGCTTAGAAATGGAGCAGAGTCAAACACGTCTAGACTTAATGTCAGGGGAAAACCTTTACCGTATATTTGTAAAGATACCTATGTTTCACCTACTTGGAGTCTCAAGAACTAAGGCAGATAGTTTTTTTTATTTTATCTGAGCCTACACAAACTATAAAATTTCTTTGAAATATCTTCACAATTCAAGGACATACTTAAAATTAAACAAACCCTTGCTCAAGGAATCTAAACAGTTCTTTCTCACTAGTTTACTAGAATAGGAAATACTCCATAAATCTAAAGCATTGGCATCATTGTCAAAGTTCAACACAGCCATCCTGACCAGTTGTAGAAGTTTTCCAGTTATTATAAACCTTGGGTATCTGAATGATTCACTGGAATGCACTATCTAATGTACCATAAAGAAATATGCTGTAAGATAATGTGTACCTGGCAAAGGTGTAGGAATCTATATGCACATTTCTGTTGCAGTGGTACATGTTTATACAAGAGTATGGTTATCGATACTAGTGTCTATATGATTTTATTTATACATTTTCTATCATGTTTCCTCCCTCAGATCTATAACTCAGGGTGACAACAAGAACCAGGTCCTGTCTACATGGACTTCATAGCTTCTTTGATCCTGACACACAATATTTTTCATGTCAGGAGCAACTTGAGAAACTGCAAGTTACTCCTGGTGTAAGAGAATTGACCTTCTGCAATGATGTTGCCCAGGGGATGCCCAGATGTTTTGATGTTTTTACCATCCTTGTGAGAGGCTTCTCTCATGTCCCTGCATGGAGCTGGAGCTGATAAAGGAATCTCATCCACGCTTTCCCCAGGTTGGATTCGACCTGGCAACCTTCAGGTCAGCAACCCAACCTTTTAAATCATCAGTCCTGCCGGCACAAGGGTTTAACCCACTGTGCCACCTGGGGCTCCATGTACATGCACTTCTTTTAGGCTTTAGTGTGATAAATTAGCCTTTAATATGATTAATATGATTGTATTTTGTGTGTTTTTATGTCTTAATGCAACATTGAATTATTGCCAATTTGGAAGCTGCTCTGAGTCTTTTTTGGGGTTGAGATAGAGCGGGGTAAAATACAGTAAATAAATGAATCAAAACTCATGTCATGTTCTGTGATTTGTAGGAAAAAATGTTTTGTTACTGTGTTATGCTAATTGTGTGTATTCTAGATTGAGGTGAAGGGAGTGGGACAGGTTGTAGAGTGGCAAGGAGGGAGGCAAAGGCAAATTACTTACTCCAAGCAGAATTGATAGACCTGAGCAAAAAGAAAGAGCCCCCACTTCCCCATTTCTCAGTGCTAAAATAAAGGGATGTTTAATGTAAAAAAGCATACACCCCAGCAAATTACAATGGATATGTTTAAAAAATAGCAATGATTGCCACCCAACAACCTGCCTCCCCCTCCCCCCTCCCCCCTCCCCCCTCCCCAAGGTCACTTCTTTTCTATTTATTTTGTCCTGGGAAGCAATTCCTGTTTCTGCTCAGGTCTGTTACCAGACAAACAGCTTCCCAGCAGAGCCCTACTGAGGAAGTTACTTATTTAGAACAATGTGCCCAGCCATGAGATTAACAACAAGATACTAGATTGACTTGCCTCCTAAGAGGTGATTGGGTGCCTCGTTCTAATATTTAGGCAAGTGACCTTCTCAGTGGGATCTGCTGTGAAGCTGCTTGGCTGGGAAAATAACTTTGGAGGAGGAGAAGAAACAAAAACAGTGCTGATTTGAATTTGGGACGTGGATAGCAATGGAATTTCAGTACTATATACTACAGGTAGGTGAAGTGCTAACTGTGAATCCAGTGCAGCTCCAGGGTTGAATACTCAGAATTACAGCTGGGTTGTTTTGGAGATGTAGACAAACCTTCAGTCATGTTTGATTTTTAGTATCTTGGTTCATTGAAAAAACATGGAGCATTTTTGTCCCAACATTTCATTGTTTGAACCAAAAAGTTCCAATAGATATGTGGGCCACTTTTTGACCTGACAGTTCTATGTCTGAAAATAAATCTGTTGGACTAGTTGCTGAAGTATGCTCCTCAAGTGTCAAGTTTGTAAAATTCCTGAATTATAGGCCCAGTTCTAAATTGATTCTATAGCAATACAAATTTCTAGAGATCTCTGGGAGTCATCTGACGCATGAGGATTAAAACAGGTACAAAAAGAAACAGGTTATGATATTGAAATAGTATTACATTGAAAAGTATTGTAATTTAGGAGCACATCATTAAAAGATATAATATCAATATTTTAAAAGCTTTTTCCTTAGGTATTTTTGAATTTCTGAAAGTCTGCCCATATAAAAAAAATTAGCTTCCTACCAGTAGATGAGCTGCAGGGAAGGAGACTGCCATTTGAAATTTCACCAAGAGGCATTCTTTCAGTTCCTTCCACTTGTTTCCATCCTTCCTATTCCATAGTATGAATACAATTCATATATAACATTAAAGATCATAATGAATGTTTGGAATTTTGTCCAGAAAGAAACTGGCAATCTGTGAAGCTGTCATACCAAGGAGGCTTCCTGTCACTAGCTGCCATAAACAATCTACTTTATCTACACATGTATAAGTCTAGAAATCTGAGTAAAAAAATAACCTAAAATACCTGGGTTAACTTATTAACAGGTCAAAGTGAGTTATGGACTTATGGAGTTATGGACAAAATAAAAGTGTGCCCTTTCTCTGACTTGAAAAAGCCTAAAAACCTCCCCTCCTCTGTTTGTAATGTCACAATTTCTGGCCTTTTTCAATGCCTGGGCAAAGAAATGGAGATGACAGCTTGGGGCAACTGGCCTCCTGGGTTGGTATTGATGCTTTCCTCTCTTAAGAATGATTCTTGATTCATCCACAGGCTATAATAAAATCCATAATTTTGGCATCCAAACTTCCTCTTATACATAAGTACATATGGTAGCTACTGCATTTTGAACTCACTGAAAATTATGTCCGCTTTTCAAAGACAGAGCAATCTAGAGTGCATTGTGGTAATCTTAATGGGATGTAGTTATCACTTGTTGTCACTATGGACACATAATCTCAAGGACCAGTTGCAGCTGAAGGCTGTTTAACACTTCAAAAGCACTCCACAGACATCTAAAATTCTAGGTTGAATCCAGAGGTTTACCTAAATGAGATCCCTCCCCTACATGCACACACCACCGTCCAGCACAAGTGAAATCTATGCTTGTTCATCTGGTTCACTACAGATGCTGGGTTACAACTAAGGCTGGATCTACACTGCCTCATATCCCAGGATCTGATCCCAGGTGATCTGCTTATCCTAGATTACCAGGCAGTGCAGACTCATATAATCCAGTTCAAAGCAGATCATCTGGGATCAGATCCTAGGATAAAGGACAGCATATTTCCAGCCTAAAACAGCTTTCTCATATTTAGATGGAAAAGAAAAATAGAGATGTGTGGCATCCAGATACTGGTAGTACTGAACAATGAGAAACCCCTAAAATTAACAGCTGCTGCTTCAAACAGAAGTCCTTCAGAAACACCTCTGGAATTTCTTCAGGAAGAACCAAGCCATCTGAAATTAATGTGTCCAAGTGCCAGGGAGACAGCCCAGAAAGATATTGAGCAGTCCAACAGAACCAACATAGACACACGTATCAAGGTGACCAAAGCCATCTCCATTCCACAATGACAGACCAGAATATAAATGGTGGCTTTCTTTTCTCCAAGGATATGGCAGTCTCATATATGGCAATTAAAGTTTATTCACAAGGCTCATTAAGATCATTCTGATTTTCAATCTAGAAAGACTGCAGTCACATGACAAATCCTGGTGTGATCCAATTTTCCTGACTATTTTTTTTGCATCTATTTCAGTGAACTTCATCCCCCCAAGTGTTTTGAGCTTCAACTCCCACAATTCCTAACAGCCTACTGGCTGGGTTGTTGTATGTTTTCCGGGCTGTATGGCCATGTTCTAGAAGTATACTGTCCTGACGTTTCGCCCACATCTATGGCAGGCATCCTCATAGGTTGTGAGGTATGGAGAAACTAAGCAAGGAAGGTTTATATATGTGTGGAAAGTCCAGGGTGAGAGAAGAACTCTTGTCAGTTGGAGGCCAGTGTGAATGTTGTAGTTAATCGCCTTAATTAGCATTGAATAGCTTCAATACATACAACAACCCTGTGATCCCGGCCATGAAAACCTTCGACAACACAGCCCACTGGCTGTTAGTAATTGTGGGAGTTGAAGTCCAAAACACCCAGAGGGCTGAAGTTCACCCAGGCCTGATCTAACCCATAAATTGGATTTTACGTGGCAGCAAATAACCATTTTCTTATGGTCAGTGACACATTCTTGTACTGATAGAAAACCATGTTCCCTTCACATCTTTTGATCTGTCACACTTCTGAAACTTGCATGTACTTTAAGGGAAAATTTACCCCAGAGTAGTCAGTAGTGAAAAACTTTTTGTACATGTATTGTTGAACAGTATCTTTGGGAATCAGTTTAGATGTTTTTATTTAAAAATGAATTGGAATATGAGCTGCCCTATTCCCCCAGAGGGAGTGAGAGGGGAGATAAGAAAGGGAAATGTCAGATTAGTCACAAAGAAGTCCCCCACCTCTGTCTGTATATAAAGTTTACAAGGATCTCCTCATGATACTTCACAGCGATCTCTGGTACATCATAGCTATTTGGCTAACAGGGTGTTTTTCTCTCTTGAGTGGAAGGTAGTTCACGTTCCCTTTGCACATTTTCATTGGAAGGTAGCTGTATGGAGCAACAACTGGAGATGGAGCCTAAAAGGCTGGAAGGGACACCAGCAGAGGGTGAGAATAGGAAACAAATCAGGCGGCTCTCACTGCAGCTTGGGTTCATGATTCTGCAGTGGATAGTCTTGCTCATCTGCCTTGTCCTCGTTGGTTTGTGTTACTTTAAGGTAAGTGCACACAAGAACCCTACAGTGTTGTATTTGATGATAGTTTCTTACAGTTTTCTATGCAGAAGCTCATGAGTTTTGTGCAATTGGTGTTTTAATGTATTTTCTAATATAATTTTCCTAAAATGGGCCTGTTTTTCAATCTTAGCATTGTCAGAAGTAATCTTACTATCAAATAATCAGAAATAGTCCCATTATTTAGACTGTGGAACACCATGTGTATAAAAAACGAAAAGGAAAAAAAAACAAAACTGGACAGCAGTGTGGTGCAAATGTACCTCTGAGTAAATTGTATTTGAGATCAGTCTTGGGCACAAATATTAAAAAAAAACCACACTACTTCCTCCTGTTATCATTAGGTAACCCATTGCAGGTTGTTTTATTGCTTTCACTTTTGAAAGAGTGAAATATCACAGCCTTTTTCATATCGGCTGTTATTAGACAAATGAATATTTTAAGTGCTACACACAAAGAAAATATAATGAGCATTTACACTTGACCTGGGGTATTTAATGGTAAATCTCAACAGTCATTTTTAACAATGAACATTATAAACTTCCATCTCATATTAATAAATATCAGAATTTACTAATACTCATCGGTGTGTGTGTGTGTTTGTACATGGACATGTGTGTGTGTGTGTGTGTGTATATATATATATGAATTGTAAGATGCCATTGATGTAAGCCTACCCTAATTTCAGTACCATCACCACCACCAAAAATACATAAAATTGCCATTTATATATAAAACCCCTAAAGGTACAATCATTTCATAATTTATTGGTAATCTTGAGGATCTGGTACAATGATGAACACAATGAATGCCTTACCCGTGTAGTAAGGTTGCATGTTGGGATGAGCATTGAGCATGGCATCTGTCCACTTTGGTCAGGCAATTGGGTATAAAAACCTGGCCTTGATCAAGCTCTGACAGTTTTCTCTGTACCTTCGTGCCACACTCGTCTTGTGGGGATATGGGTTTACTATTTGATTTTGTGACAACTTTGTTGGGGCGCTGGGCATATGGCAGATCCAGGATTGGGAGTCTATGACCAGCTAAATCCATTGGGATTGGGAGTCAGACTGGCCCAGCATTGTACAGTAGCTTACCAACCTTCTGCTTCTGAGAGACGGTGAATGAGTTTGGCCCAGTTTGTATTTTAAGCTATCCTAGGGGATTTGTACCCGGGATGGCTCTGTGGGTTCATCAATCAATAGTTGGGTAGGTTGATGTTTGGATCCAACTGTAACCAAATAACATTGTGGCCTTTTTTCTCCGAGCTATATATCTGTTTGGTCATACCTATAGACCTTGCACCTGATTACTCACATTTTCATTTTTTCTACCTTTATTAAGAAAGTTCCTAGATTTATTACTGTACATAGCCCATCAGAACAAGCTTTGTTATCAATGTTTTTTTATAATCTTGTAAATTACAAAGAATTACAATGATTTTTTTAAAAAACACTTTGAATATTTCAACTCTGGCAACTCTTATTTCAGTCTTCCAGAGTTTGTCATATCATTGCTATATTATGCAGATTATTAAAATTATGCATATTATTATTTGGAATTCTAATTATGCAAATTTATAAATTGTGTAAGCCGCCCTGAGTCCCTCCAGGTGAGAAGGGCGGGATATAAATGCTGGAAATAAATAAATAAATATATCACTTTGTTAGATTTTTTACTACCACTATATACCAGCCTTGGTATAATTTAATAATAATAATAATAATAATAATAATAATAATAATAATAATAATAACAACAACAACAACTTTATTTTTATAACCCGCCTCCATCTCCCTGAGGGGACTTCGGGCAGCTTTCATGGGGAACCAAGCTCAAAACAAATATACAAGGTATAAAATAAAATAAAATACATAACAACAGTAAATTAAAAACAGTTAAAACCACAGAGGAAAACATCATAAAATACATCCATGAACATCTGAACGAGAAGTGGCCAAATAAGTTGTAAGGGAGAGGGCAGGGATTGTGCAAAACCCAGGACAAGAGGACCAGGGATGGGAAGAAAATGCTGGAAGCAGGACAGTAAACAATTCAGGCTATAGATACTATAGCAGTTTTATCAGAAATATTTGAACTGATAACATGAAACCTGTGAGACTGAAGTTTAACTTGCAAGAGGAACCATATAAAATAGTTGTGCTTATTCCTTGTACATTGGTAGTAATGATGGCTGATGCCAGCAATAATGTTTTGTCATTCATAAGCCCTTCTTGTAACGTTGACTCACAGAACTTGAAATAGGTATAAATAGAAGACTTCTCTCATTGATTTGTTTCATGCACAGTGATTGGAAGCAATGGTGACTGCAATTTTGCACCTTTAACCCTGTTCCGATAAAATTTGAGCTGTGGTTGGAGAACGCTGTGCTCAAAGATACTTTTGTTGCAGTGAGGAGCCATCCATGCCCTAGTTTGAAAAAAAAAATCCAAATTATTTTTGCTCCAGCTCACCTCATACTTCTTATAGGGTAGGGGTGGGCCACAGTATGGTGAGCACAAGCCAATTTTCCCACCTCTGATCCCCCATGGGCTGCACCCCAAATACTTTCCCTAGATATGTCTACTTGGACCCAGACCTTCCTAAAATGTCAAGTGGAAGTAACATTGCATCACCTCCTGTTGCCATTTTGAGGATTCCAGTGAAAATAGATACAGTTGGGTTCCGGGGTTAGTTCTATCTAGGGCTGGAGGTATTTTGTGTACTTTCAATGTGAATTCAGTGTGAATTTGTGTTGGAAATCATTTAGACATCATGTCTTCTTGGGGACAGGATTGGGTTGCAGAATTGGGGGCGGGAAGGATGTTCATAGGCAACAATTGTGGGTCCTGTGGTATGTATGCAGCTGGCAGGTTGCATTTACCCTTCACTGCCTTATGAGTTGTGTGAGACAATTTTGATATGCTCGACCATCTTGGGCCCTTCCCCCTCAAAAAAAGTCCAGTCCAACAATTGCCCAACGGTTGCCCATGCCTGGGTTTGCTTTCTGAAAAATAACAAAACCTTGAAATCTGTACCAAAATGGGGATGCATAGGCACTAGGTGACATCTGATTTATCGTGTGATATGGCAGTCCTGTCACTAAAGGGGATGCAGGAGAGAGAAAAAAGGGAAAAAACTGAGTGTGGGTGGAAGGAATTTCACAAACAATTAGTATTCTTCATCTTTTATAACAGTATTTCCCAACCTTTTTTTGACCAGGGCCCACTTGACCAAGTCCCACTTTAACCACTATCCAACATTAGTACCAAAAGGGTTACAAATCAGTTTTTGGTCAACTTTAGATTCAGTTTGGTTATTTGGGGTGCTGATTCAGAAAATTGCATCAGATAGACCACATCAGCTCTAGTTTCTGATACAAAACATATCCCGGGGCTGTGGTGCAGGCTGGAGAGCAAGCCAGCTGCAACCAGCTGCAATGAATCACTCTGACCAGGAGATCATGAGTTCGAGGCCCGCTCGGAGCCTCTGTTTGTCTTGTCTTTGTTCTATGTTAAAAGGCATTGAATGTTTGCCTATATGTGTAATGTGATCCACCCTGAGTCCCCTCCGGGGTGAGAAGGGCAGAATATAAATGCTGTAAATAAATAAATAAATAAATAAAACATATGCCATCCAGGAGTCGCCATCTGCTCGCCCACATAAAACCACACACCGGATTTTTGTTCTCATGGCCCACCATCTGGCTGCGGCCCACAGGTTGGGAACCACTGCTCTTTAATGAATAAGAATCTTGGAAGGACATTCTCTTTCTAGTTCTGAACAAAAAAAAATAGACAGGGATAAATATGAAGAAATTATTAATATTTACAGATACTGGAAAAACTACCAGTCAATTAATCGGGATGTGTGCTGTCTTCCCGATGTATGTATCCAGGATGTCACTGACAGGTTGGTGAAGCTTATTAAGAACACAGAACAGAAGTACTTTCTTCTGATTTATATAAGCACCAATGACGTTTGAGCAGATTACCTTGGATTATGAAGCCCTGGGGAGGAAAGTGAAGAGTTTAGAGGGACAGGTGATATTTTCACTAATTCTGCCAGTATTAGATAGAGGACCATGCAGGGACAGGGGGGATATGGCAAGTGAAAGACTGGCTATACAGATTGACTCAATGTCAGAGGCTTAGCTTCTAGGATCACTTTGTTTTCACATGGCCTATACCTCATGAAGACTGGAGATGATAGTGTAAAATTCTGTTCAAAAGCAAGCTTTAAACACAAAGATGTGGACTGTCTTAGACTGTAGAGATGTCAACGTGTACGTGCAGCCCAAAGGCTTGGTCACTCTTGAGTCTGTTCTGCCCCTTTCACAGGAGAACTTTTTAAAAGAATGCATTCTTTCATATCATAATCTTGCCATTGCTGAGGTGTTTCCTTTGCTTTGCTGCCTGATGACAGGTACAAGGTACTTCTAAGAGCCACACTGAGGGCAGTTCAATTGCAGGGTGTTTACAAGAGTTGTCCAAGTGTCCGAGTTATCTTTCATGGCTTCCATGACGTTGATGACTCTCTATGTGATGTTCAGAATGAGACGTCTGCAGACTTGCTTCCTATTCTGCTGTGATCCTCTTGTCAACTCCCGCCTTCAATGTCTTATTATCCCAAAGAATGTCAACCAGTTCCCAGAGGAGGGTAATGAAAATGGTAAAAGGTCTGGGAACATGCCCCATGAGGAGCATCTTAGGGAGCTGGGTATGTTTAGCCTGAAGAAGGTTAAGAGGTGACATGATAAGCATGTTTCAATATTTGATATTTAAAATGGAGCTAGATTGTTTTCTGCTGCTCATGGGAACAATAGATTCATACTGGTAGATTCAAACTACAGGCAAAGAAATTCCATCTAAACATGGAATAACATTTTAAAAGCAGTAGCAATGATATGCCAGGAGAGCAATTTTCCTCCTCTCCCCCATCTGCTCTCCTGGTGTGCCATTGCTACATGCCAGGAGAGCTGTCGGATCACTCTAATGGAGGCCCGGTAAGTTAATTTACTTTTCAAAGGGGTTTGGAGGGCTTTTGGGGAGGAGGTTAGAGTGTCCGAGTGTTCTCCCGGAAAGTTCTGGACACCTATCCCAGAAAGCATGTGCTTTCTGGGGTGTGTGTAGGTGTGTATGTGTTTTTTAAATGCACATGTTCCCGGGATAACTGTATATGTGGAACTGCTCTCAATCTACAAATCCAGGGCCAAAATTCAGAGGAGAGTGGGTATAAGGGAATTTATATTATCTAATAAAGCTGCTATTACAAGAAAACTGAAAGGAACATAAAAACACCACAAATACTAAAGAAGGATGGGACTAGACTAGGAAAGGAGGATAATGTTTGGGTACTGGTAATAACACAATCTTGTACAAACAAAATTGTCACAAAACTGAAAGTCTAAATTGAGGACTAGCAAAAGAGAGGGAAAGATACAATAGATCAACCATAAGTACCATTAATAAAAGAATGCTCTTGGTATCTTTGCCTTGGCATGGAAGCTAGAGCCGTTAATGAGAAAGGTGCAGCAACCCTACTACTCTCCCTACCCTGATACTAGAATAATATTAAGAATGCTATTTGCCGTAAGTTAAGAATGCTGTTTGTCTTGTAAACACAGTTATGTCACTAAAATAATAGCAGGAAATGTGTTGTCGAAGGCTTTCATGGCCAGGATCACAGGGTTGTTGTATGTTTTCCGGGCTGTATGGCCATGTTCCAGAAGTATTCTCTCCTGACGTTTTGCCCACATCTATGGCAGGCATACTCAGAGGTTGTGAGGTATGGAGAAACTAAGCAAGAAAGATTTATGTATCTGTAAAAAGTCCAGAGTGAGAGAAGAACTCTTGTCAGTTGGAGGCCAGTGTGAATGTTGTAGTTAATCACCTTAATTAGCATTGAATAGCTTCATCTCCTGACTTCTTCCTGCCTAGGGGCATCCTTTGTTCAGAGTCGTTAGCTGCCCCTGATTGATTGCCCTTAGGCAGGAAGAAGCCAGGAGATGAAGCTATTCAATGCTAATTTAGGTGATTAACTACAACATTCACACTGGCCTCCAACTGACAAGAGTTCTTCTCTCACCCTGGACTTTCCACAGATATATATAAACTTTCCTTGCTTAGTTTCTCCATAACTCACAACCTCTGAGGATGCCTGCCAAAAATGTGGGCGAAATGTCAGGAGAAAATACTTCTGGAACATGGCCATACAGCCCGGAAAACATACAACAACCCAATAGCAGGAAATTATACTGGAAAATGTATATACGGCAACAAAAGCAGAGTGGTATATGATCTTCTAGGAATAGCTGTACTTGATATGAGAAGCCAGTTATTGCTCCTGGCCTCATATCTAAAATCACTAACTATCCTGGAGAAAAGCCCATCTAGACTATGAGTGCTATCCTCATGATTACTATTTCTTTTTCATCCTTTAATACCAAAGCATGAGAAACAGTGCTTGGATAAAGAAAAGATTTTTCACATGAAAAAGAGTACCTCTCCACCCACTCCTGCATCATCTAAGAATAGGTCACTATCTATGACTACAGCTGACCTGTTGAAACTTTCCATGTAACAGACCTCTCGCTGTGTAGGCAGAATATTGTTTCTTCTCATATGCCCTATCTGAGTTTGTGTTTTCACACCAGCTTTGAGAACATTTTCCATAATCTGTTTTTGTTCCATTTCTGTTTCAGAGCCCAGGTCCACAGACACAATGGATATTTATCAAGAATAGCAGTGAGTTGGCTTTGTTTTTGTTTTTGCTCAGATTTGTGTCCTAACTCTTTGGTTTGAAGTAGGTTGTTTTGAATTTAGTGCAGTCCCTTTCTTGCTGGTAAGCTTATATCCTTTCCTAAATGCTTGTTTGTAGCACCTGTCTTGACAATCCAATTCAACATTGGCAGGAATGAATTAGAACAGATTGCATAGGGAAATATAGTAGGAAAACCTCCAACCACACTCTCACTGGCACAGTATATCTTCACCTTTCTTTCCTTTTAAGCACCTCAGGGAGGAGAAGAGATGTATGGACAAAGTCAGCAAGAGAACAGTCCTCTTCTCAGCTCCATAGGTTTACCTATGTCCTCTTGTTTATTATTCTTAGAATATGGATCACTAGGCTCTAATATCCAGATATAAAATTCTCTTCTCTTTAGTGTACTTTAGTCTGTATTCCTTTATTGCATCATGATACCTGGACAAATCCAAATGAGATTGTAATAAGCTGTTACAATGTTACATTTGCAATTGAAATGTTTTTAAAATCCTTAACTTTGATTATAATTACAGTAAAAAGAAGGCAAATTGTAGTTACAGTTACATTGTTTCTAAGTATCCAAGGCAGAGAGTTTCACTGTTGACCAGCTGTCATGGTCAAGAAGTTTTTCCTAAGGTTCGAATGAAATCCCCTTTCCTATAATTTGAACCCATTGCTCTGAGTCCTAGTCTCCAGGGCAGCAGAAAACAAGCCTGCTTCCTCTTCCATATATATCCTAACCATGCCACCACCACCCCAAATCACATTTAACATTCAGAAAGACAGTGTATCATATGCAACAAGCAAACAAAATAGTGACTGGAATCATGCTCAGTATTTATGAGGGTTGAATGAAAAGTAATGCCTCCACCTTCCTAACTCCTCAACAGATGGCAGTACTGGTATGCGGCAAGTACTGGCTTGTTCAGTAGGTTTTCCTCCACAGCTTCATTTGGCGGGAAGCCTTAGCATTGAACGGTTGTGTTGTTAAAGTGCAAAGTATGGAACCCTGCACAGATGGTCGGTCAATGCGACTTAAGCAACATGCAGTCATTGAATTCTTGACAGCAGAAGGTGTCACCCCATAGGAGATACATCAGAGAATGCAAGCTGTTTATAGTGATGTGAGTATTGTGTGTCATTGGGCAAGTAAGTTTAAAGATTTTGAGGTGGGAACATCTGACATGCGTGATAAACAAAGAATTGTGTCCTGTGACAGCAATCACCAAGTTTCACAAGCAAAAGGTTGATAGATTGATTCAGGATGATTGTTGTATCACTTAGAGAGAAATTTCAAGCATCATCAGCATTTCACAATAATGTGTGGGTCACATTATTGCTTTGCTTGGCTATCAGAAGATCTGTGCACGATGGGTACTGTGAGACGCTGGTTGCGGAAACAGTGTGTCGACTTTTTCCGTGACAGCTTCAGAAAACTTGTTCATCGTTGGCAGAAATGTATCCAATTGTCTGGTGATTATGTGGAAAAGTGAATAGTGGTAGTTAAAGAGGATTCGAAGGATTACTTCGGCATTTGATTTATTAATCCAAACCGAAGTAACGAAGGTGGAGGCATTACTTTTCATTCAACCCTCGTCTTATGTTGTCAGCCAGACTTCAGATAGCTTGAATATTCAATTAATATTTGTGGTTGTGCAAACAAGAGTCAAAGAACATGAAAGGCACTGCAGACTAATTCAACCAGAGAAATCAGCCATAGCAGAGCACTTGATGAACCAACCTGGACACAGTATATTATTTGAGAACACAGAAATGCTTGACCACTCCAACAACTATCATGTCAGACTACACAGAGAAGCCATTGAAATCCACAAGCATGTGGACAACTTCAACAGAAAGGAGGAAACCATGAAAATGAACAAAATCTGGCTACCAGTATTAAAAAACTCTAAAATCAAAACAGTAGATGGGAAGCAACACACTGAGGGCAGAGGAGCCCCAAGGATGGCTAATGACTGAACAAAGGATGGCCCCCAGGGAAGAGACAAACCTTTCCAATGCTAATTAGGGTGATTAACTGAAACATTAATGCTGGCTTCCAACTGACAAAGGACCCTTGTCACACCCTGGACTCTCCACAGATATATATTTTCCTTTCCTTGCCTAGTTTATCCATGCCTCACAACCTCTGTGGATGCCTGCCATAGATGTGGGCGAAACGTCAGGAGAGAATACTTCTGGAACATGGCCACGCAGCCCGAAAGACATACAACAACCCTTTCAGCCACTCCCCTCCTGACATCCCCATTGCCTTGGTACTATAAGTGGGTTTTGTGAGACCAATCACTCTTGTTGCAATGGTGTAGTAACGCTGAAGCCGCGGACCATATTTTAGTTCTTGTTCCATGGACCACACGTTGAAAACCACTGGTATAGATGATTAATTCTTTACTGAAATAGAGAAGGAAGAACATTTTTAATGATCAAAACTTTTCCAGGTGTCAAGAAATCTTAGCATTTTGAGACTCTTTGTATGCAGAATCAGTATGCAAAATTTGCATATGGCTATTTTGTACAGAAAATAGCATTTTACTGCAGAGAAATACAGTAGAGTCTCACTTATCCAAGGCTCGCTTATCCAAGGTTCTGGATTATCCAAGGCATTTTTGTAGTCAATGTTTTCAATATAGTGTGATATTTTGGTGCTAAATTCGTAAATACAGTTATTACAACATAACATGACTGCGTACTGAACTACTTTTTTTTGTCAAATTTGTTGTATAACATAATGTTTTGGTGCTTAATTTGTAAATTCATAACCTAATGATGTTTAATAGGCTTTTCCTTGATTCCTCCTTATTATCCAAGATATTCACTTATCCAAGGTTCTGCCGGCCTGTTTAGCTTGGATAAGTGAGCCTCTACTGTACTATTTTCTGTGCAAAAAATACTGCTTCCTCTGTAATAAAATCTTTTTTTCGCAAAAAAGCAACCCACAAAATGTACATAATCTCAAGTGTCATGGTTATATTCAATGAACTGATGTAAAAATTAACTGCTAAAATTATTCCTTGTTTCCTTCAGGACAGCAATACTGAAGAATTACATCTTTATACTGTTTGAGTATTGAACTATGACTTTGGAAAGCAGGGTTCAGCTATGGAAACTCACAGGGTAACCTCAGGGAAGTTACACTCTCTCAGCCTTAGAAGATGACAAACCCAAAGCCTCTGCGAAAAAACTTGCCAAGAACACCCAAATGAGCTCTATACTCTAGGTTCATGAAGTACTTGTGTGTGAAACATAAGAATGATCATGGATTTTGATGAAAATACAACAGCTAACCAACCCTATTTTTTTCCTCACCCATTAGAAACTGCAGATGAAGTTCTCAGCTGGTCAGTTCTAGTAGCAAAGCTTGATTATTCCCTTCTGTGCTCTCTTACACTCAGGCCACAATTGAACATAAGAACAGTTCAAATAAAGATATTAATGTGTTGGAAGATTTTTTTATTGTGTCAGAAGTGACTTAAGAACATACTGCAAGTTGCTTCTGGTGTGAGGATTAGCCATCTACAGAGCCTCTGGTGGTGCGGTGGATTAAACCGCTGAACTTGCTGACTGAAAGGTTGATGGTTTGAGTCCAGAGAGTGGGATGAGCTCCCGCAGTTAGCCCCAGCTTCTGCCAACCCAGCAGTTTGAAAACATGCAAATGTGAGTAGATCAATAGATACCGCTTCAGCAGGAAGGTAAAGGCACTCCATGCAGTCATGCTGGCCCCATGACCTTGGAAGTGTCTACGGACAAAACCAGCTCTTCAGTTTAGAAGTGGAGATGAGCACCAACCCCCAGGGTCGGACACAACTAGACTTAATGTCAGGGGGAAACCTTTACCTTTAGTACAGAGACATTGCCCACGGGATGCCCAGATGTGTTGCTGGGAGGCTTATCTGATGTCCCCGCAAGCTACAGCTTACAGATGGAAGCTCACTCTGTCTCGCGGATTCAAACTGGCAACCTTCGGGTCAGTAATCTAACCTTCAGGTCAGCAGTTCACATGGGTTTAAAGCATTGCATTACCATGGCTTCTTTGTTGGAAGATTATATGTGGCAGACTGCAAAGTCCCAGTCTCTAAGCCTCACACATGCACTCATCCAACTGTCAGCACTTTTGGTAACTATTTAAATAAACTTCTTGGTATGGGGAAGTCTTATTCAAGGAAGCCAATAATCTCATATACCCTTTCAAGAGCTCAAAATGTTATTTATAATAAGAATAAATGTGGTGGAGGCTCCTTCTTTGGAGGCTTTTAAGCAGAGGCTGGATGGCCATCTGTCGAGGGTTCTTTGAATGCGATTTTCCTGCTTCTTGGCAGGGGGTCTCTTCCAACTTTGTGATTCTATTATTCTAATAAGAATAATAATAATAATAGTAAGTTACCAATTGTTCTATATTTTAATAACTCTCTCTGTGTAACTGCAGCCCCAGCTCCTAGAGTTGGGCAAGCAGGAACTCAGTAAGACGCAACAGGCATTTTGTGTGACTTATAGAGGGAGATTTAAGGGACTGAAACAGGACTGGAGTTCTGTTTCAGTGTATACTTAAAAGTATTGAAAATGGATGGCGAGGAAGCTGCTTCACTCACCTACAACAGCTGTGGTAAATTCCGTTTTTGCCAGAGGATCTGTATAAGAGACCAGTATAAGAGAAAAGGCAGGGCTACTCAATACCTTCTTTGCCTTGGTCTTCTCTCCCAAAATAGAAGTGGTTCAACTTGGAAAAAATGGAGCAGATGAAATACTGGGGCAGTTAGGAGTACCTTTGGGAGACAGGCATGTTTAGCCAGGAAAAGAGAAGGTTATGAGATGACATGATAGCCATATTTAGAAAGGATGTCATATTGAAGATGGAGCCTGGGGGCATCCATCCATATGTGGCAATGGATTTAAGCTATAGGAAACGTGACACCAGGTAAACATTAGGAAGAACTTTCTGATGTTAAGAACTGTTCAGCAATAGAATATGCTGCTTTGGAATGTGGTTGACTCTCATTCTCTATAGATTTTTAACATGGGCTGAATGGCTATCTGTTTAGCATGCTTTGAATGTGTATTCCTGCATGGCAGGGGGTTGAACTGAATGACCCTTCTGGTCTCTTTCAACTCTATGATTCTAAATGGCTTGTTTGTTTTGTTGTGTACCTTCAGCTTTTTCTGTCAGTTTCAGCTCCCCATGCGGGGACATGGGGGAAGCCTCCCATAAGGATGGGAAAACATCAAAACATTCGGGCATCCCCTGGGCAACATCCTTGCAGATGGCCAATTCTCTCACACCAGAAGCAACTTGAAGTTTCTCAAGTCGCTCCCGACACATGCACACATTTTTTCTGTTTTATGTGTTTTTATGGTGAGCCTCCGGTGGCTCAGTGTGTTAAAGCGCTGAGCTGCTGAACTTGCAGACTGAAAGGTCCCAGGTTCAAATCCGGGGAGCGGAGTGAGCGCCCGCTGTTAGCTCCAGCTTCTGCCAACCTAGCAGTTCGAAAACATGCAAATGTGAGTAGATCAATAGGTACCGCTATGGCGGGAAGGTAACGGTGTTCCCTGCCATCATGCCGGCCACATGACCTTGGAGGTGTCTACGGACAATGCCGGCTCTTCAGCTCAGAAATGGAGATGAGCACCAACCCCCAGAGTCGAACACGACTGGACTTAACGTCAGGGGAGACCTTTACCTTTACTACCTAAGGTGACCCTATTATGGAGATTTCTTGGCAAAATTTGTTGTGGGCATGTTTGTAGGGATGCTTCAAAAGGTTTCATCAGAACTTGCACCCCCACCTGAGTTATGAACCACAGTCATAAGTCTCAGCAACAAATACTTCACAATGAATTGAGCTGCCTAGAAAAGCTGCTGTTTATTTCTCATGTTCTTTGATGTCTTTTATTGGTTTGCCTATTATTTATCTCTTTTACAAACTCACCCCCACAGCACACTTGCTTATTTGTAATTATTTTGTAAGATAACTGCGTGTCTTTGTGGCTGATGTCCAATTCTGGGCATCACAGTTAAACAGAGATATTGACAAGCTGGAGGATGTCCAGAGGAGGGCAACTAAAATGACCAAAGGTCTGGAGACCATAAATCCCTATGAGGAGTGTCTTAAGGAACTAGGAATGTTTAGCCTGCAGAAAAGAAGGTTGAGAGGAGACATGATAGCCATGTATAAATATGTGAAAGGATGTCATAAAAAAGAGGAAGCAGGCTTGTTTTCTGCTGCCTTTGAAACTAGGACTCAGATCAATGGGTTCAAATTACTGGAAAGGAGATTCCACCTGAACATTAGGAAGAACTTTCTGACTGTACGAGTCATTCAACACTGGAACTCTCTGCCTCAGAGTGTGGTGGAAACTCCTTCCTTGGAAGCTTTTAAACAGAGGCTAGATGGCCATCTGTCAGGGTTATTTTGATTGTGCTTTTCCTGTATGGCCCATGTGGTCTCTTCCAACTCTATTATTCTATGATGAATCCATGGCCTTCTTTGGTATTTCTTGCATTCCAGATCAATCTATCATCTGCAAGAAAGCAATTGGAATTAAAAAGAAGGATGGAACAATGAATGTCAATGATTTGAAATGCTCCATCCCAATCCACTGTGATGGTTTCTACCTGGTTTTCTTGGAGGGAATCATCAGACTGAAGGGAGCAAATGACTCTCTGATGCTTGCCGTCTACCATCAGCCTGGAGAGAAGTTCTTGACTATTACGTCCCATGGCCTGAAGACAGAAGTGAAAGAAGTCATAGTGCACGAGTTTCGTTTTGAAGATGAAATCTTTTTAAAATATAATGATTCTAATTATGACACCTCCAAACAGGACCTGACACTGAGCCTCATCATGTTAACTCCTCCTTCATATTGCTATTCCAAAATGTAGTAAGCAATACTGTGAATTCATAGTGCACTTAGACAATGCTCTACAATAAGTTACTGATTCTAAAATAATCTTATTACTTGATGTGTCTTAGAAAAAAAAATCTCTGAGTTAATTTTATAAATCAGAGAATGAACCATGAAATGTCTGCAGTTTGTCTGTTTCTATTTTCTTTCCTTCATGTCATTTGTATGAGGTTACTTCTCTCTTTGCTGAAATCAAGCTCATTTCCTGGTCTAAAAAACTGTGTGGGTGTGAAAATAAAATAGTGCTCTCTTTCCTACAAAGTGGCCTGGCTGAAGTGACAGAAAATATTTTGAGTACGTTTTAAGGGACGCCATGACAGAAATATAGAATTATTGTTTGGGATAAAATAGCAAAAGCTCCCTATAGCTAGACTAAATGCAGTTGAGATATTTTCCACTTTGCTATGAGCGCTCATGTTTTTTTTTATCTACAGCAGTTGTTCCCAACCTTTTCTTTCTTTTTTTTTGACCAGGGACCACTTTGATCAGGGACAACTCTCCAATGTTAGTACCAAAAGGGTTACGAATCAGTTTTTGGTCAACTTTAGATTCGGTTTGGTTATTTGGGGTGCTGATTCAGAAAATTGTATTGGATAGATCACATCAGTTCTAGTTTCTGATACAGAACATATGCCATCTAGTAGTCGTCACCTGCTCTCCCACAGAAAACCACATTTAATAATCTAGAGCTGATGTGGTCTATCCACTGCAATTTTCTGAATCAGCACCCCAAATAACCCCAGGAACAGGCCTAAAAATGAAGACACCAAGGCACCTCCACTTCCAGGTGACACATGGACTAGCTCTGCTCAGGGGGAGGGAGGGAGGAGGAGAAGCAGCAGTCAGGAGGCTTGTTATTGCACCTTTCGTATGTATTCAGCCACTCCCCTCCTGACATCCCCTTTGCCTCGGAACTATAAGAGAGTTTCATCAGACCAGTCACTCTCATTGAACAGTGTAGTAACGGTGAGACCACGGACCATATTTTAGTTTTTAGGGACCACTGGTTGGGAACCAGTGATCTACAGGATGTTTAAAAATTGTACCCCCAATTTCCAAGCAGTATATTTAATGATGGCAACACATTACAACATATTACAGCATGGAGGATTTTACTGGAAAATGTTTAACTTACTCATTTGATTACCCATGCCCACAGATTTTGTAAGCCTCACATATGAAGCCATGTAGATCAACTTCGTATTATGGACTTTCTGCTTTTAATGTTGTGAAATTTTGGTCTTAATGTTAACACTTTTATTTTATTTTTAAATACCCTCTGTTTTTACTGTTTTAATGATAGAAAGTTTTACACTTTTGGTCTGTGACTGTAACGATAGAATTAATTCAATTACACAAAAAGTTACAAACTGTTTAATGACTTAGCAAGTTACTGAGTTTTACTAACGATGTTGAGCTAGAAACAAATCTAAAAGGGAATTCCACAAACTGAAAATATCTCATTAGGCCTTGTGTTGTGGAGTTGTCCCCTTGTGAACGACTGAGGCTAGGGGCTGTTTGTGTGCTGGGAGAGGCATCTAGCAGCAATAATTTAAAACTCGATGCGTCACTCTTTCAAGTGGTTAGAGTTTCATTTATGGATGATTCATGGTTGCAGAGCAAAATCAATTTCAAACTAGCTCCATCTTTCTGCAATTATAATTGTATCAGATTCCACAGGCTTTCCTGAGATTCTCATTGATATGCTTTGGTTTTGTTATGGGCTGGATGAAGGGACACAAATTGAAACTGAATCCAGACAAGAAAAGGAGCCCTTCTACACAGCCATATAACCCAGAATATCAAGGCAGAATCTCCCACAATATCTGCTTTGAACTGGTTTATCGGAGTCCACACGGCAATATATTCCAGTTCAAAGCAGAAAATGTGGGATTTTATTAAGCTGTGTGGAAGGGGCCAGAGGTGCTTGCCAGTAAGGTTCCTAATGTAGGGATGGTGGTGTGTCAACCAGTCTGGATTGGATTACACTCCTCCTGAAATACTGTGTTCGCAGCTTGGAAGTGTTCCCGGTTCTGTCTCTTCAAATCTCAGCCCAGGTAGATGCGATGACCAGCTGTGCCCTTCCCTAGAACTGGAGATGGTAGAGCATGAGCTGGGAACCTCAAGGCTGGACTTTTGCAATGTGCTTTACATTGGGCAATCTCTGTACTAAGTTCAGAAACTCCATTGAGTTCAAAACATGATAGCCAGATTGATTATAGGAACATCTAGGAGTGAGCATATCACACAAGGGAACACATCACAGAAGTCCGTCCCCCTGGTGCCATTTTGCCAGTAAGCAAGGGGGGGGGCATCGCCCAACAAAGGCAGAAGTGTGCTGGATCCATTGAAAGCCTTCCCATGTTGATGAGGAAGTGTCCTAAGATGTTTCCTTATTGGTTGGGTGCCGGGCCTCCACCAGAAATTAAGGGACATAATATGATAGGCTGTGTGCCCATCCATCCATCCCTCAACTGGCTGGCAACTGTCCTAGAACGCTTAAATTGATAAGTGTAATGAGGCCCTTATGAGGTCACTCCACTAGTTGCCATTTAGGTTCTGGGAGAAAATACAAAGTGTTGGTTTTGATCTTTAAAACTCTACATCAGGGGTCCTCAAACTAAGGCCCATGGGCCGGATGGAGCCCTCCAAGGTCATTTACCTTCCCCCCACTCTCAGTTTTAGACTTAGGCTCACCCAAAGTCTGAAAAGACTTGAAGGCATACAACAACAACAGTCCTAATTAACTTGACTATCTCATTGGGCAGAAGCAGGCCCACACTTACCATTGAAATCCTAATGGATTTATGTTGGTTAAAATTGTTCTTATTTTTAAATATTGTATTGTTCTTTCATTGTTGTTGTTATTGTTGTTGCTTTGCGCTACAAATAAGACATGTGCAGTGTGCATAGGAATTTGTTTGTATTTTTTTCCAAATGATAATTCAGCCCCTCAACAGTCTGAAGGATTGTGGACTGGCTTTCTGCTTAAAAAGTTTGAGGACCCCTGCTCTACATGGTTTGGGTCCAGATTACTTACAGGATCGCCTTCTCTCATACAATTCACCCTGGACACTTAGATCCTTTGGGGGACTATTAGTCCAATCAGCTCGAACCCGACTGGGGACTGTCAACTAGACATCCCTTTCATTGACTTCCCAAGATTGTGGAATGATCTGCCAGAAGAGCTTTGACAGCTAAATCAGATATCATTATTTAAGATATGACTGAACACTTGTCTCTTCTGACAAGACCGCCTAGTATGTTTTTAACTATAAATTTTTAATTCACATTACATGTCTATTGTAATCTTTGTTCCATGTATTTTAATATTTATTTTTATAAAAAATATATTTTAATATATGCTTTTCATTTAAGGGATTTTATTCTAATGATGTATTTTCATTATATTGTGCTCCACCTCAAGCTGTGCTGAGAAGCCAGTCATAAATAATAATAATAATAATAATAATAATAATAATAATAATAATAATAATAATAAGAAGAAGAAGAAGAAGAAGAAGCAGCAGCAGCAGCAGCAGCAGCAGCAGCAGCAGCAGCAGCAGCAGCTAGGATAGATGAGCACCCTGAGTTACTATTAGACTTGAGCCTGGATCTGTTTTTTAGCCATTCCTTCAGCCAATCCGGCTTCTCTGTTTTGTTCAGGTGCCCGAAATGTCAAGGGCCCAGCTGTTACAGATTCCCATCCAAAAAGGGACCACATGGCAGCCTATCATCTTGTTTGATGTGGATAGGTGGTTGCATTGGGGGGGGGGGGGTGAACATTTTGTAGACACTAGGGTTGTATGTGGATTTCATTTCCCTCATTTCCTTCACAATCTTTAGTACTTCGGGGGCTCATAATGGTAAAGGCCCTCCCGGTATGAAAACCCATCTGACACGAAAGCAAATGGGTGCCGATCTTGGCTCCTCCTCCCCTATTCATCATCACAGTTGAATCTTTTTGATTTTCCTTTATTTTCCTGAATCTATTTATTTAGTGGGAGTGACTGGGAGTTAGGGACCTGAGGTATGGTGGATGGGGTGCACGCACATTTGTGGGCTTGGAGAGTCACCCTTTTACTTTAGCTTCTTTTTCTCTTTCCTTTCCTTTCCTTCAGAAAATACTTCTAAAAGATAATAATTATTAATAGTAATAATCCCAGCTAACAAAAAGAGAAGCCTACCTTTCCTCTAGAGTCAAAAGTGGAAACAGCTTTAAGAAAATATTAAACCAAAGCAGAAAGGAGATTGCAGGCAGTAAACAGAGGGGATTTTTAAGGTAGTCCGCGGAGCTCCAGGTCATCCAATGAGCTCCAGATCATCACTCTTCCTTCCCTGGGTCTCCTTAAAATGCCTTGGAAAGCTGTGTGGCATGCTTCTGGGAGGGAAAGCATGCGCATCTACCTCTCCTCTAGAGTATAAACAACTTTAAGAAGCATTAAACCTGGCCTCCTCTACAAACAGAAAGGAAAGAACACAGAAGGAGTGATATCTTAAATCTGATGCTTTTTAAATCCAGGTCTTAATGCAGGATATCGAAGGGGAGCCAGTGGGAACCCCCCCCCCCAAATGGGTTGGATAGGGTGCTTTCTTAACCCCATTGCTGACACCCAGGCTTCCTTGAAGGGTGCTTCCTTAATCCCGTTGCTGAAGCCCAGGCTCCCTCCACTGAAGGAAAGAAAGGAAAAGCTCCCAGGAGAAAGAAGAGCCTTGCAAGTTCCCATTGCCATCAATGGGCCGAAAAGGGCCACTTTTTTTTCAGATGTGGAACAAAAATGCCCATTCGGCAGTGAGTTGGTTTTCGGGAGGCACATGAAAATGGATATGGGGGGCTTCCAGTATCCGACAAACAGAAATGTATAGGGATTCACCCGAAATGCACAAGCCTAGTTACTACCTTATCTTAGAATACTGTTCCTGCAGGATGTGGCACCAGATATTACTTAGAACATAATAATAATAATAATAATAATAATAATAATAATAATAATAATAATAATAATATGTTCTAAGTAATATTATATTAATATTAATTATTATTATTACTTAGAACAGAAGCATGGCTTAATGTAGATATGATATCTTGAGCTGCTCCCTACAGAAAGATCTCTGCATAGATATTGAAATTCCCCAGCACAACTAGCATGGGGACTCTGACATCACCACCAAGACCAACTCAGCCAGCTGTTTTTTTTTAAAGTAGCATAACACTATATGTTTTCATATAGGAATAAGCTATTTTTAAAGATGACAAAGAGAGAACTTGGGTGCTCAATGAATATACATACATTAGTCAGTCCTGCACTGATTAGTCACACAACAGTAAATTTCTAACCTTATGAATATAATGAAGTTATTTGCATTAAAAGAAATTGACATTTCATCACCAGATTGCATGCGAAAGTGTGGTGCTGTAGATGGTCTAAGGCAGGGGTCCCCAAACTTTTTAAACATGGGGCCAGTTAATGATCCTTCGGACCGTTGGAGGGCCGGACTATAGTGGGCCGAGCAATTATTATTATTATTATTATTATTAATAATAATAATAATAATAATAATAACAAAAACAATAACAACAATAAAAAGAGGTTTGGAAGAGACCCTTAGGGACATTGAGTCCAATCTCCTTCTGCCTTTGTGCACCGAAAGCACAAGAAAAACACCCCTGACAGATGGCCACCCAGCCTCAAAGTTAATAATAATAATAATAATAATAATAATAATTCTCAATTAAAAGACAAAGTATGGATTGTTGATGTTGCAATCCCAGGGGACAGCAGGATTGAGGAGAAACAATTGGAAAAGCTGACACAATATGAGGATTTAAAGATCGAACTGCAAAGACTCTGGCACAAGCCAATCAAGTTGGTCCCAGTGGTGATCAGCACACTGGCTGCAGTACCTAAAGACCTTGGCCTGCACTTAAACACAATCGACACTGACAAAATTACCATCTGTCAGCTGCAGAAGGCCACCTTACTTGGATCTGCCCGCATTATTCACCGATACATTACACAGTCCTAGACACTTGGGAAGTGTCCGACGTGTGATCCAATACAACAGCCAGCAGAATGTCTGATGTGAACTCATCTTGTTGCGTTTCAAATAATAATAATAATTGACAAAATTACGATCTGACAACTGCAAAAGGCCACCCTACTGGGATCTGCACGCATCATCCGAAAATACATCACACAGTCCTAGACACTTGGGAAGTGTTTGACTTGTGATTTTGTGAAACGAAATCCAGCTTATCTATCTAGTTTGCTGTGTCATAATAAAATAATAATAATAATAATAATAATAATAATAATAATAATAATAAGGGTTGTAAGAAGGGGGTTGGGCTAAATGACCTAAGGGGTCTCTTCTTCTCTTACAACCCTATTATGTCATAATAAAATAAAATAATAATAATAGGGTTGTAAGAGAAGAAGAGACCCCTTAGGTCATTTAGCCCAACCCTCTTCTGCCCTTGTGCCATGGGGGGACGGATAAATGGCTTCGATGGGCCGCATCCGGCCCCCGGGCCTTAGTTTGGGGACCCCTGGTCTAAGGTGTGAATAAAGCTCAGCTACTGAAAACGTGACTCATGTTCTTGACATGGTTGCACTTACAAAGATGTACGAGGAATGATTCTGCATTCACTCAGTGTCAGCTTTACAGGAAACCAGAGTGTTTTATGCCTCCAACCCGTTAAAATCCATTTCCCTCTTTACAGACCAAAGGCTGTAAGCAGGAGTTTCCCTATAAGAAAAAAAAAAAAAACAGCAAGGCCTTCCTGGCAGCTACTTGTATCAATTTGGTAGCACACAGTCCTTTCACATGGCTGGGCCAAAAATGCTTACCATTTCACCTTGTGCAACAAGTTATCCAAACGGAAATAGAAAGTGAACTAGCTGTGCCCGGCCACGCGTTGCTGTGGCGAAGTCTGGTGGTATGGGAAATAAAGTATTGAGGAATTGGTAGTAGTTAAGGTAAAGGGTAAAGGTTTTCCCCTGACATTAAGTCCAGTCGTGTCTGACTCTGGAGGTTGGTGCTCATCTCCATTTCTAAGCCGAAGAGCCGGCGTTGTCCGTAGACTCCTCCAAGGTCATGTGGGATGACTACATGGAGCGGCGTTACCTTCCCGCCGGAGCAGTACCTATTGATGCACTCACATTTACATGTTTTTGAACTTCTGGGTTGGCAGAAGCTGGGGCTAACAGTGGGGGCTCTGTCAGTTCCCCCAATTCAAACCTGCGGCCTTTCAGTCCAGAAGTTCAGCAGCTCAGCGCTTTAACATTCTGTGCCATCAGGGGACATTATTTCCTAAAGGTTGTGAATATACAATATTTCTGATTGTTTTTTTTTTTTGTCTGTTGGAGGCAAGTATGAATGCTGCAATTAGGAAAAATGATTAGGATGTAATGGCCTTGCAGATTTAAAGCCTAGCTGTTTCCTCCCTGAGTGATTTTTTTGTTGGGAGGTGTTAGCTGGCCCTGATTGTTTCCTGTCTGGAATTACCTTGTTTTCAGAGTGGTGTTGTTTGCGATATTTTATATGCCTCTACTGTCTGTGGCCCTGAGAAAACAGAGGATTGGCCAGACTTTGATGATGGGAATCCTTTGTTGGGAGGTGTTAGCTGGCCCTGATTGTTTTCTGTGTGGAATTCCCCTATTTTCAGAGTGTTGTTCTTTATTTAGTGTTCTGATTTTAGAGATTGTATTGTTCTGTTTTATTATACCACATTAATTTTTATATATTCTGATTTTAGTGTTTTTGAATACTTGGAGCCAGATTGTATTCATTTTCACGGTTGACCGCAACATAATAATAATAATAATAATAATAATAGTAAGGATAGTAAGGATAGTAATAATAATGACTTTGGTAATACATAGTGCTTCACTGCCTTCTCAGCTTCCTTTCTGGAAGAATCCTTTCTTGGGAGGTGTTAGCTGGCCCTGATTGTTTCCTTTGTGGAATTTCCAATTTCCTTGCTTTCTTTACTTTCTTTATTTCTTTATTACTGTCCTGGTTTTAGAGATTATATTGTTCTGCATTATTCTATCCTAGAAATTATTTCATATCAAAGTAGAATCTCACTTATCCAACATTCGCTTATACAATGTTCTGGATTATCCAACACAGTCTGCCTTTTCATAATCAATGTTTTTGTAGTCAGTGTTTCAAATTCATTGTGATATTTTACTGGTAAATTTGTAAATTTAGTACAGTAGAGTCTCACTTATCCAACATAAGTGGGCTGGCAAAATGTTGGATAACCGAATATGTTGGATAATAAGGAGGCGTTAAGGAAAAGCCTATTAAATATCAAATTAGGTTATGATTTTACAAATGAAACACCAAAACATCATGTTAGACAACAAATTTGGCAGAAAAAGTAGTTCAATACGCAGTAATGCTATGTAGTAATTACTGTATTTATGAATTCAGCACCAAAATATCACGATATATTGAAAACATTGACTACAAAAATGTGTTGGATAATCCAGAACGTTGGATAAGCGAGTGTTGGATAAGTGAGACTCTACTGTAATTACTACATAGCATTACTGCGCATGGAACTACCTTTTTTGTCAAATTTGTTGTATAATATGATGTTTTGGTGCTTAATTTGTTTAACGATTACCTAATTTGATGTGTAATCGGCTTTTCCTGAATCCCTTCTTATTATCCAATATATTTACTTATCCTGCCGGCCTGTTTATGTTGGATAAGTGAGAGTCTACTGTATATTGATCATCTTATATTATCTGCTTAGAACTGGATTATATGAGGCCCCTTCTTCACAGCTGTATAAAATGCACACTGAAGTGGATTATATGGCAGTGTGGAGTCAAGAAAATCCAGTGCAAAGCAGATAATATAAGATTATAAATGGGTTATATAGCTGTGTGGAAGGACCTTGAGTCTACACTGCCATATAATCCAGTGCAAATTAGATAATCTGTGGAAGAAGCCTAAGTGAGGCCTAAATTTGCCTGTCCCCTAACTGAAACCTGGCTGTCCCTTGGTTGCTAGGCAACGAAGTGGGCATAGATTAGCCCTCTAAACTGGCAGCAATTGGATAAAAACAATTATTGCTCTCCCTCTAATTAGGACTTTATTTTTCTTTTCTTTTTGTTGTATCAACCTAGAGGCGTGGATGATGGGTTGTGTTGTCAAATTTCGAGGTTGGGGGGCCTGTAGTTTTGTTGTTTTGTCCACTGCCCTGATGCCATCACTCTTTTATATATATAGATGTGCTAATATAGAATCTACATTTCCTGTGAAACAGTGAAGGAAAGAAAAGAAGGACTAAGTCAATAGTGGAGGAAAAAAAAGAAGGACTAAGTCAGGACCGGGCTGTGGTGCAGGCTGGAAAGCAAGCCAGCTGCAACAAATCAACAAATCACTCTGACCAAGAGGTCATGAGTTCGAGGCCAGCCCGGTGTCTGCGCCTTGTCTCTGTCTCTGTTCTGTGTCATGGCATTGAATGTTTGCCTTTATGTGTGCAATGTAATCCGCCCTGAGTCCCCTTCGGGGTGAGAAGGGCGGAATATAAATGCTGTAAATAAATAAATAAATAAATAAATAAATAAATAAATAAATAAATATTTAGTTTGTGTTTTGATTTCAGGCACAACCACTTGTGTCCTTTTCACAGTTGCTTTGAGTCCCACATGGCAAATTAAAAATAAAGTAAATTAAAGAAATATAGCTGTTTCCTTTGGTGAAAAGTATGCCTACAGTCAGAAAAAAAGATCAAACACAAAGGCACCATGCATACTTTTGGCAGACAAATGGCCACGATTTTCATTAGTTATAGATCACTGGAGCCGCTGTGGTGCAGTGGATTAAACTGCTAAACTGCAGAACTTGTTGACCAGAAGCTCAGCAGGTTCGAATCTGCAGAAGGGGTGAGCTCCCGTTGTTAGCCCCAGCTTCTGCCAACCTAATTATTTATTTGTTTATTTGCAGTATTACTATCTGCCCTTCTCACCCCGAAGGGGACTCAGGGCGGATCACAATGTACGCATACAAGGCAAACATTCAATGCCTTATGAACATAGAGACAGAGTTAGACACAGAGGCAAATTAATCTTCTACAGCTTCCAGCTTCCTGAGGATAAGCTTGATTCCAGCCACAGGGGGAGCAGCTGCTTCATCATCCACTGTGACAGTGACTTCCTCATTCCAAACGCTGCTGGACGATTTTTACGGCGTCATAAATTAGTTAAATTAGCCTCCCCACATAGTGGTACCTAAATTTCCTACTTGATAGATGCAACTATCTTTTGGGTTGCTTAGATCAACAAGGAGCAGGGCTATTTTTTATTTTAATGGTCTGGTGCTCACTCCGCCACGGGCTGGCCTCGAACTCATGACCTCTTGGTCATAGTGATTTATTGCAGCTGGCTACTAACCAGCCTGCGCCACAGCCCGGCCCTATAGTTTTCGAACCTAGCAGTTTGAAAACATGCAAATGTGAGTAGATCAATAGGTACCGCTTCAGCAGGAAGGTAATAGCACTCCATGCAGTCATGTCGGCCACATGACCTAGAAAGCATATATGGACAACGCTGGCTCTTTGGCTTAGAAATGGAGATGAGTACTGTCCCCAGAGTCTGACTCGACAAGACTTAATGTCAAGATGAAACCTTTACCTATACTACAGATCACTGCCCAATAACCAAATGACCCGAAACCTTCACCAGCTACTGGACTACTGACCAAAAGTGGGAATCAGCAAAGGAGATGGTGACCAAGACCAGGTTCATAGCCACCTTGTGACTCTTCACTATTTGAGGACAAAGCTGGTCTACCCTTATGTGAGTATTTATTTGTCAGCCCCTATGCCCCCCTCCCCCCCACACACACCGGTCTAGTAATGGGATTTCATGACTTGATGGACACAACTGATACAAAGTGTATTTACTTAAATACCCCCGAAGCAGACCTGAGAGGGAAACCGTATTTTGTCTGGGAAGAGGCTCCCTACCATTCCCCCATTTGATCAACTACTAGCCCATCTAGACAGTCCCAAAATGCAGGACTTATGTCTGTTTTTACCAGAGGCATCCAAATGATGTCTCTGGTAAAAATGAATTAATTCAGAATAAACCAAGTGAAAAGGTTTAGGCAAGGCATGGTGAGATAGGGCCATCCAAGCCAATTCCATACCACCCCTTAACAACTAATGAAAAAATGACATCTATGAAAGGAAGATTGAAACTTTTGCAGAAAAAGTATGAATAGTCAGGAATGGCTAGTGGAGAAATCCTTAGGGGGAAAAAAACTATAAGAGTAAGTGATTAAAATGCCTCTGTGTGAATCACCCCATAAGTTTTCAAAACATATTTTTCATTTGACTCTGCAATGAACTTTCTAGTTGAAAACAAAGGGTGGGTGCAGGACTGCTGTGCTGTTATACAAACTTTAAGATTTAAATTCCCATAATGTTTCACCACGCTGGTTAGAGTTGCTAGGGGTTGCCCACTCCTATCATATGCAACTGAAATGAACTTTTAAGTATCCTTTTTAGTAGCAAAAGATTCCAATGACATTTTTCTTAATGTTTTGCTCTATATAAACATCGGAAACTGATTCATATCTTTACTCTGTTGAGTGTGGAGGTGGACAAGCAGTGGCTCTCAGATTAATTAGATATTATATTTGGCTTAATTTCATGTAGCCTGTATTTAATTTCAGGCAGTAAGAATTATCTGGTCTCGCTTAAATTAATGTATGACTCTGTATATCCAAAGTGCCTGTTGAAAATGCATTTCATTTTTGTTAACATTTATTTATCATTAAAATGTTTGTATGATAACATTGCTAATAACAAGGCAGCAGGAGATGATGGGATCCCATCTGAGTTGTTTAAAATCTTGAAAGATGATGCTGTCAAGGTGATGCATGTCATATGCCAGCAAATAGGGAAGAAAGGCCATCAGATTGGAAAAAATCCATTTATATCCCCGTACCAAAAAAGGGAAATGTTAAAGAATGCTCAGACTTCCGTACAGTGGCACTTATTTCCCATGCCAGTAAGGTAATACAGAAGATCCTGCAAAGCAGACTCCAGTAATACATGGATCACTGCAGATGCAGACTGCAGCCAGGAAATCAGAAGACGTTTACTTCTTGGGAGGAGAGCAATGGCCAACCTCAATAAAATAGTAAAAAGCAGAGGCATCACACTGGCAACGAAGGTCCACATAGTGAAAGCAATGGTATTCCCCATAGTAACCTATGGATGCGAGAGCTGAACCATAAGGAAGGCTGAGCGAAGGAAGATAGACGCTTTTGAACTGTAGTGCTGGAGGAAAATCCTGAGAGTGCCTTGGACCACAAGAAGATCAAGCCCTTCAGGAGCCCTCCAAATGAGCCCTTCTCCAAACAGCACTCAAGGATCATCTACCCACAGAACACCCCAAAAACTGCCATATAATTCAGTTTCAGAATGCAGATTAACTGCATTGAACTTGGTTTTAAAGTAAGGTAAAGGTTTCCCCTGACTTTAAGTCCAGTCATGTCTGACTCTGGGGGTTGGTGCTCATCTCCATTTCTAAGCCAAAGAGCCGGCGTTGTCCGTAGACACCTCCAAGGTCATGTGGCTGGCATGACTTGCATGGAGCGCTGTTACCTTCCCGCTGAAGCAGTACCTATTGATCTAATCACATTGGCATGTTTTCGAACTGCTGGCAGAAGCTGGAGCTAACAGCGGGCGCTCATTCTGCTCCCGGGATTTGAACCTGTGACCTTTCAGTCTGCAAGTTCAGCAGCTCAGTGCTTTAACACACTTCACTACCGGGGCTCCTGGGTTTTATGGCAGTGTAAACTCCTACAATCCAGTTCAATGTAATTAATCTGCACTCTGAAACTGCATTATATGGCAGTGTAGATCCAGCTGGTGTGAGAGTGAGTATTTGAAGTGGCAAAATAACATTCTACAGTTACCTCCAAAAAAACTAAGTGCTTGAGCTAAAGAAGATGCTAAAACCAGAGAAGTAAGTACAAAATGGAGAAGCCACAATGCATGATGGCATGGAGATTCTGGTAGCCAAAAGCGAGAAACATCTGAACCATAAACTGAACTTTACAACTTGATAAATAGAGAACATCAAAGATTGGTACAGCCAAAGGAGCATAACACTTGGGAGGTTCCCTTGCCATGATGGATTGAGTGTGTACTGAGTTGGAGATACACCAACCTAGCAGTTCAAAAACATGCAAATGTGAGTAGATCAATAGGTACTGCTCTGATGGGAAGGTAACTGCACTCCATGCAGTCATGCTGGCCACATGATCTTGGAAGTGTCTACGGACAACACCAGCTCTTCAGCTTAGAAATGGAGATGAACACCAACTCCCAGATGGACAGAACTGGACTTAATGTCAGGGGAAACCTTTTCTTAAGTTGAGTAACAAAGGGTACCTCTCCGACACAGATGCAGCAAGGTGTACCAGGACTAAGACATAAAGGAACGATGAGATTACATGAAAAAGTACATTATGTTTATTACCATGAAATGAAGAAACCATAGTCTAGAATTGCTTCAAAATGATATAAAAGGAGGATTTCTTCAGATACGGCTTTGTTGTATGGTGCAGCGCTACATCGAAATCCCATCACTTCTGCAAAGGAAATTGATCAGTCTTTTGTCAGAGGATTGGTGAGTATGTGTGAATGTGGTGTAGTGCCAAAGCAATGTATGATTTTAAATGCTGAAAAAAAGTTACACGCATAATGTTTAAACCCAAATCTGGTGTCACTGGGATTTTTTTCAGCGTGTACAGTCTCAAAAGGTACAGATTGTTCAGTTTTCCCTCTTCCCTGAAATAAGAACACAAATGCATCTATGAGAGAGGTGGGACCCGAATGTGAACAGCCGGCATTGCCACATTATAGAGAAGACTGAAACTTCTGCAGAACAATTATGAATAGCAAGAGATGGCTAATATTATTCAAAGGAGGAAATCCTTAGAAGAAGATTGCTAGAGTAAGTGATTATATCACCCTTTTGTGACTCTTCCCATAAGTCTTCAAGACATATTTTCCATCTGACTCAGCAAGGAACTACCTGGTTGAAGACAAAAGGGATAATGAAGCTATGGGTGAAGTGATTTCTGTGATGATAATTGGGAAAGACATTGCCTAATATGGTTTGAACATGTTTAATGGTAATAAACAAGTCTTCTCACATCTTAAAGACTAACATATTTGGTCTCATTATTCAGGCTGGTATGCTGAGAAAGGCATTTGTGGACTGGAATGCACCCCGAAAGTCACTAGGCAGAAGAAATACTTTTTGAAGGGGGACCAGGAGCCCCCGATGGCATAGTGGACTAAAGCCTTGTGACGTGAAGATTGGGTTGCTGACCTGAAGGCTGCCAGGTTCGAATCCCACCGGGGAGAGTGCGGATGAGCTCCCTCTATCAGCTCCAGCTCCATGCAGGGACATGAGAGAAGCCTCCCACAAGGATGGTAAAAACATCAAAACATCCGGGCGTCCCCTGGGCAACGTCCTTGCAGACGACCAATTCTCTCACTCCAGAAGTGACTCAAGTTGCTCCTGACACGGAAAAAAAAAGGGGGTGACCAAGCCAACCTACCTGCCTTCCTTCCTTTCCAACTCTTCACTGGCATCAACAGGCCACAAAACAGAAATATGAACTCAATCATGGGCAACATTCCCTGTATATGATAATGTTTATTGAAATATTTAAGAGTCCTTATTACAATGTATGGATAAAGCACAAGGATATTGGATGAACGGATTTTAACCATATGTTTTATATTTTATACTGTACTAGCTGTGCCCGGCCATGCGTTGCTGTGGCAAAGTCTGGTGGTATGGGAAATAAAGTATTGAGGAATTGGTGATAGTTAAGGTAAAGGGTAAAGGTTTTCCCCTGACATTAAGTCCAGTCGTGTCTGACTCTGGAGGTTGGTGCTCATCTCCATTTCTAAGCCGAAGAGCCGGCGTTGTCCGTAGACTCCTCCAAGGTCATGTGGGATGACTACATGGAGCGGCGTTACCTTCCCGCCAGAGCAGTACCTATTGATGCACTCACATTTGCATGTTTTTGAACTTCTGGGTTGGCAGAAGCTGGAGCTAACAGTGGGGGCTCTCTCCGCTCCCCCAATTCAAACCTGCGGCCTTTCAGTCCAGAAGTTCAGCAGCTCAGCGCTTTAACACGCTGCACCATCAGGGGATATTATTTCCTAAAGGTTGTGAATATACAGTATTTCTGAATGGTTTTTTTTGTTTGTTGGAGGCAAGTATGAATGCTGCAATTAGGAAAAATGATTAGGATGTAATGGCCTTGCAGCTTTAAAGCCTGGCTGTTTCCTCCCTGAGTGAATTTTTTGTTGGGAGGTGTTAGCTGGCCCTGATTGTTTCCTGTCTGGAATTCCCTTGTTTTCAGAGTGGTGTTGTTTGCGATATTTTATGTGCTTCTACTGTCAGTGGCCCTGAGAAAACAGAGGATTTTCCAGACTTTGATGATGGGAATACTTTGTTGGGAGGTGTTAGCTGGCCCTGATTGTTTCCTGTCTGGAATTCCCCTGTTTATTTACTGTCCTGGTTTTAGAGATTATATTGTTCTGCATTATTCTATCCCAGTAATTATTTCATATTAAAGAAGAATCTCACTTATCCAACATTCGCTTATGTTCTGGATTATCCAACGCAGTCTGCCTTTTCATAATCAATGTTTTTGTAGTCAGTGTTTTAAATTCATTGTGATATTTTAGTGGTAAATTTGTAAATACAGTACAGTAGAGTCTCACTTATCCAACATAAACGGGCCGGCAGAATGTTGGATAAGCGAATATGTTGGATAATAAGGAGGGAATAAGGGTAAGCCTATTAAACATCAAATTAAGTTATGATTTCACAAATTAAGGACCAAAACATCATGTTAGACAACAAATTTGGAAGAAAAAGTAGTTCAATACACAGTAATTCTATGTAGAAATTACTGGATTTATGAATTTAGCACCAAAATATCACGATATATTGAAAGCATTGACTACAAAAATGCGTTGGATAATCCAGAACGTTGGATAAGCAAGTGTTGGATAAGTGAGACTCTACTGTAAATACTACATAGCATTACTGCGCATGGAACTACTTTTTCTGTCAAATTTGTTGTATAATATGATGTTTTGGTGCTTAATTTGTATAACGATTACCTAATTTGATGTTTAATTGGCTTTTCCTGAATCCCTTCTTATTATCCAACATATTCACTTATCCTGCCGGCCTGTTTACGTTGGATAAGTGAGACTCTACTGTATATTTCTAATCTTATATTATCTGCTCAGAACTGGATTATATGAGGCCTCTTCTTCACAGCTGTATAAAATGCACACTGAAGTGGATTATATGGTAGTGCGGAGTCAAGATAATCCAGTGCAAAGCAGATAATATAAGATTATAAATGGGTTATATAGCTGTGTGGAAGGGCCTTGAGTCTACACTGCCATATAATCCAGTGCAAATTAGATAATCTGTGGAAGAAGACTCAGTGAGGCCTAAATCTGCCTGTCCCCTAACTGAAACCTGGCTGTCCCTTGGCTGGTTGCTAGGCAACCAAGTGGGCAGAGATTAGCCCTCTAAACTGGCAGCAATTGGATAAAAAAAATTATTGCTCTCCCTCTAATTAGGACTTTATTTTCTTTTCTTTTTGTTGTATCAACCTTGAGGCGTGGATGATGGGTTGTGTTGTCAAATTTTGAGGTTGGGGGGCCTGTACTTTTGTTGTTTTGTGAATTGCCGTGATGCCATCACTCTTTTATATATATAGATTTAACTATTTGTAATAGATTTTATATGCTGTCTGTTTTAATGATGTGTCGGCATTGAATTGTTGCCAATTGTACGCTGCCCTGAGTCCATTCGGGTGAGAAGGGCGGGATAGAAATATTGGAAATAAATAAATAAATAAATAAATACTATTTTTTACTCCATGGGATGCTAAGCACTTTATCCTTAGAGACCCCGGCGGTGCAGCGGGCTACACCACTGAGCTGCTGAACTTGCTGACCAAAAGGTTGGCTGTTTGAATCTGGGGAGTGGGGTGAGCTCCCGCTGTTAGCCCCAGCTTCTACCAACCTGGCAGTTCGACAGCATGCAAAAGTGAGTAGATCAATAGGTACTGCTCCGGCAGGAAGGTAACAGCACTCCATATAGTCATGCCGGCCACAAGACCTTGGAGGTGTCTACAGACAACGCCAGCTCTTCGGCTTAGAAATGGAGATGAGCACCAACCCCCAGAGTTGGACACGACTGGACTTAATGTCAGGGGAAAACCTTAACCTTTACCTTAAGGACTTTATCATACAGAAATGGCAAACTGGTATAGTAACAGAACTGCCAGCTTTGGTGATGGTTCCTATTGCGTCATGTATGCATAACCTGTTGCTCATTTGCCACCTCCCTGTGATAAACCAGTCCCCAGCTATTGATAGGCAAACCCATCAATACTCCCTTATTGTGCTATGGTGCTGGTGTAAATATCCTAGCCATTTATGTGCAGGGATGCTGGCAGAGAAGTGACATCAGGGGTGGGATTGTCCTCTCTCAATCTCCTCTCACAGCAATGCATTAGGGTTGTTTTTTTTTAAACTAAATCTGAAATTGTGCAGTTGCTTTAATTAAATGTAAAAATAAATACATGCTGGAGCTGTAAAATGGGAAGTGTAGCTGTGGGATGAAGAATCACTGAAGTGTCATTGTTGTGCAATACTTTGTGGCACAGTAGGGTTGGTCATCATGTCAGTAAGTTGCTTCTATCTTTAAAAAAAAGGAAGAAAAGAGTAGATGGGAGCTGAGAAGAAACCTTACAGCAGAAATGATGATCATGTGGCCAAATATTAGTGGACACTAATCCCAAAAGTTTCTCACATTTGGTTGTATTGGTGAATGCTCATTGGCATTGTACTCCAATATACAAAAGGCTTCACAATTTTTCTCCAGCTTTATGGTACACTGGGTCTCGCTTATCCAACATAAACGAGCCGGCAGAACATTGTATAAGTGAAAATGTTGGATAATAAGGAGGGATTCAGGAAAAGCCTATTAAACACCAAATTACATTATGATTTTACAAATTAAGCACCAAAACATCATGTTTTACAACAAATTGACAGAAACAGCAGTTCAATACTCAGTAAAGTTATGTAGTAATTACTGTATTCACGAATTCAGCACCAAAACATCACAATGTATTGAAAACATTGACTACAAAAACATTGACTACTAAAAGACTGTGTTGGATAATACAGAATGTTGGATAAGCGAAGATTGGATAAGCGAGACTCTACTGTATATCAATCTTGTAAGTATGCTATGGAGGGGGGCGGAAATGAGCATGAAGTGTTAGAGAGACTTGTTTGGACAATGCTGTGTAAGGCAGCGTTATACAAACATTTTATGTTGGTGATGAAAGGTTTTGCCAGCTTTATCAGCAAACCAAGGAAAAGAAAGGATGAGGCAAAAGAGAGTGCCAAGAGGCTATGCCAAGGAATGCTGGGTCCATAATAGAATGTCTCTATTATGTTTCCTTCTGCTGTTGCTGCTCTATGAACTGTCAGTCCTTATTGAGTTTCATGTATCAACTAGTATATATGTTGAGTGATTTCAGTTCTTCTAAAACAAGCATGGGCAATTTTTGTGTGTGTTGGGGCCATATTGTGGGCCCGTCAGGAGGGAGTGGGGCACATGCTGAGTGGGATGGAGCCGGGAAGGGGAGGGGGAGGGCTAGGAAAGGGCAGGGAGGGCCTGGGTCATCCTCTGGTTGTTCTCCGAGCAGAAGGATGGGGCTGCTCACCCCATCCTTATGCTGGGAGAAAGGCAAGACATGCGGCAACTGCCCCGATACTCCCTCCTGATCCTCCTCCCCAATTCTCGGGCTGCCCTCAGAGGGCAAGACAGGTGGTGGCTGAGAGTGTTCCAGAGGGCTCTCAGTTGCCATTTGCCTTCCTCAAGCTGTCCTCCTTTCATAAGAATGGGGCCACTCGAACAGTCCTTATGCTAGGAGTAAGGAGAGGCATGCACTGGCTGAGAGCGCTTCAGAGGGCTCTTGGCTGTTGCATGCCTTTGCCATACCCCAGCCACCTTTGGCTTCTGAACCTGACCCAGAAATGAACTATGACCAGGATGAAGCTTATTCTGACTTTTTACCTAGTCCACAGAGCTCTTTCCAATTACAGCTGCCGGCTGTTGATAGCTTGGATGATTCCTTAATTGGGATAGAAAGTGAAAATCTTACTCCCATGGCGGAACCAGATGTTCTTAGTTCCCCAGAGAATATGTCCTTCAACAGAAGGGAGTTTCTGCATCGCGAGAGATCTGAGAAACAAGAACTCCGCAGGAGTAACCGCTTGGCATCTCGAGGGGATAATGGATAGAAGGTTTTCCCTTGGGAACCTTTAGGGAGTTTGGCTTTCCTTGTTTGTGATCAATCTAAGTTCCATAAAAGTGTTTTGCACCGTGGACACTTCGCGGTGTCAACTTTGCGATTTCTTGAGGAAGGTTCACTGACTCTAGCTCCTGTTTCTTCCAAACCAAGTTTCCAGATCCTGGCGGCCAAGCCGAGCCGCGACTCCCGGGTAGACCCGGATTAAGTCTACTTCCTTGCCTTGTTCCTGAACCAAGTTTTGCCTCAGCTTCTTCACATTCCTGCCTTGTTATCAAAGACTTTCTAGTGACTTTGGATTTTGTTATTCAGTCTTGCTTCCTTGCTTCTCCCCGCTCAAGAACTTTCCAACAGTTTTGAGCATGTTTCGGTTTCTAGACTTTGGACAATAATATAGTAGAGTCTCACTTATCCAAGCCTCGCTTATCCAAGCCTCTGGATAATCCAAGCCATTTTGCAGTCAATGTTTTCAATAGATCGTGATATTTTGGTGCTAAATTCGTAAATACAGTAATTACTACATAGCATTACTGCATACTGAACTACTTTTTCTGTCCAATTTGTTATATAACATGACGTTTTGGTGCTTAATTTGTAAAATCATAACCTAATTTGATGTTTAATAGGCTTTTCCTTAATCCCTCCTTATTATCCAAGATATTCGCTTATCCAAGCTTCTGCCAGCCCGTTTAGCTTGGATAAGTGAGACTCTACTGTATTGGACATTTTCCTTCAACTCTTTGGACTAACGCATACCTTTTCATAAAGGACTATCATCTGCTCAACCTTTCCACCTATTCATTCCTGGATTTATAATTGTTTTAATAAAGATATTATATGTTTATTGGTCTCTATCTGGTTTTCAATGCTCACGCTGTCCTGGGGTGCAACAGCCTCCCTCCCTCATCTTTTTGGCATAAGGACATGAAATGCCACCATGTCCTTATGCCAAGAGGACAAAGAAAATGAAGAGGGCCTGAGGTAAGTGCATCCAGCCCCCGGGCTTTAGTTTGCCCATGCTTGTTCTAAAACTGCGGATTCAGAGCTCCTGGCATATCTAGTTTCCCAGAAGGCTAAATCAGACACCGATGAGTAGAAAGCAAAAGCAGAGGTTTAGTCTCAATAGCCAGAGAGGATGTCTGTGAAGAAAGCACTCCAAAGAACTGACATCCCATAATAGCAAACACAGAGCATTTTTATTTCATTTGATAGCTATTCAAGAAACCCGCACCAGCTGCCGACTGGTTGAAAAACTGTCTGGTTAGGATTTGTGTCCTGAGTGACTCAGGACTCCATCAGATGTCATTGCTGATTGACTCTTTATGGTGATGGGAAATTCAATAAACTGTCATTGTTGTGGCCGATAGAAGAAATAACACCAAGAGCAATCCTTTGTTGAGGCCGAAAAGTACGATTTTATTTTCAGCTGAGACCCTGGCGTGAAATTTCCTCCCAAAAGCAAACCAGAGTGAAGATAAATTTATTTATTTATTATTTATTTACTACATTTATATCCCGCTCTTCTCACCCCGGAGGGGACTCAGAGTGGCTTACAAATCAAATGTACATACAATATATTATTAGCATAGCACAATATAAGCGTTCAATTACTACATTGTACTATATCCTTACATGGTAATATTATTAGTAATATTGCATTTAATATATAATATATAATTAATATTATTCTATTGTATTATTAGTATAGTATTGTATTACATTATAATATTTTTATCAATATTATATGTATATACAATATATTATATATTGATAAATTATTATACATTATATATGTGTGTGTGTATATATATAAAATTAGCATAGATGAGATAAAGGCATTGACTTTCCCTTTTATACATCTTCAAATACAGGCAAACAAAGAAACATGCTCCTACATACATATTATCACTACTGCATCACTTTCCACAGCATCAAAAGCTCATTTTACTTTTTCTAAATACATGGAGCATATATATATGCATGTCTCAGCATTTTCCTATTGAAGGCACTCTAACCAGCCAGTTACAGATAACTAGGGTTCAGCTATAAGGCATCAATCAAGGGGCCAGCTTTTGACCTGTCAGGGGAGAGAAGTACATTCTCCCTCCATTAGCCTTCCCAGGGACCATCTCGCGTTGAAATGTATAGATAAGAGGCCCCCTTCTCCTCCCTGTCCTGCCATCTTGTGCATTTATAAGACCCCTTGCACCTTCTTTGTGCCTGCCTCTGAGTGACTGGCACAGAAAGAGTCTGATTTTTCTATATTTCACTGTGCTTATTACATACAATATATGCGAATATCTATATTTTCCAATACTTCCACATCATCATCGGAGCATTGGAAGTGTCAAATGCTCCGAGAGGGGTGCAATTCACCCCCAGGAGGGGTGCAAACTGGACTGCAAAGGACTATAGTGAGATATCAGGTAATGAATCCATGATGACCTTAATGGCCTGGCTCCAGAAAGGGATTTTAGGTGCGATCAAAACAACATTCCAAAGGCAATTCATAACAATGGTTTAGATGAGTCACAGGTTAATGCTCACTGGGTCTGATGGAGTAGCGACTTCTATCCCATACTCTTCTACATTTCATTATACACTGCATAATTATGCATTATACACTGCATAATTTATCAATATCATATATACCTGGCATTCAGCTCTGAAAAGGGCTACCTTACAATGTCTTCATGGCAATGCTCTGTGGCTACTCTTTGGGCAGGCTCTCTTTGCAGCTCTTTCTGTCCTTCCTCTGTTTAATTCTCCTTTCTCCCCTTTCTTCTTCCCTTGCTTTTCCATTCCTCCTTCCTCTGTGTTCTGGGCCTGAAAGGGGTTGTTCTTTTCATTGAAATTCTTCGTCGTCGTCTCACTCATTCAGTCGTTTTTGACTCTTCGTGACCCCATGGACCAGTCCACGCCAGAGCTCCCTGTCGGCCGTTACCGCCCCCAGTTCCTTCAAGGTCAAGCCAGTCACTTCAAGGATACCGTCTATCCATCTCACCCTTGGTTGGTCTCTCTTCCTTTTTCCTTCCATTTCCCCCAGCATCATGATCTTCTCCAAGTTTTCCTGTCTTCTCATGATGTGGCCAAAATACTTCAACTTTGCTTCTAATATCCTTCCCTCCAGTGAGCAGCCGGGCATTATTTCCTGGAGGATGGACTGATTGGATCTTCTTGCGGTCCAAGGCACTCTCAAGATTTTCCTCCAACACCAAAGTTCAAAAGCGTCTATCTTCCTTCGCTCAGCCTTCTTTATGGTCCAGCTCTTGCATCCATAGGTTATTATGGGGAATACCATTGCTTTCACTATGCGGACCTTCGTTGCCAGTGTGATGTCTCTGCTTTTCAGTATTTTATCAAGGTTGGCCATTGCTCTCCTCCCAAGAAGTAAACGTCTTCTGATTTCTTGGCTGCAGTCTGCATCTGCAGTGATCTTCGCACCTAGAAATATAAAGTCTGTCACTGCCTCCACATTTTCTCCCTCTATTTGCCAGTTGTCAATCGGTCTGGTTGCCATGATCTTGGTTTTCTTGATGTTTAACTGCAGCCCGGCTTTTGCACTTTCTTCTTTCACCTTGGTGATAAGGCTCCTCAGCTCTTCCTCACGTTCAGCCATCAGAGTGGTAACATCTGCATACCTAAGGTTGTTAATGTTCCTTCCCAAAATTGTAACTCCAGCCTTGGATTCGTCAAGCCGCGCACGTCGCATGATGTATTCTGGGTATAAGTTGAATAGGTAGGGCGATAGTATACAGCCCTGCTGTACTCCTTTCCCAATCTTGAACCAATCTGTTGTTCCGTGGTCTGTTCTTACTGTGGCTACTTGATCTTTATACAGATTTCTCAGGAGACAGACAAGGTGACTTGGTATCCCCATGCCACCAAGAACATGCCATAGTTTATTATGATCCACACAGTCGAAGGCTTTAGAATAGTCAATAAAGCAGAAGTAGATGTTTTTCTGAAACTCCCTGGCTTCCTCCATTATCCAGCGGATATTGGCAATTTGGTCTCTTGTTCCTCTGCCTTAAATTGTTTTAAATTAGATAATGAAGGATAAGTGTGCCAGGTTTGGCCCAGATCCATCAAGCCATGTAGGAGACTTTTGTGACGGAATGAAAAATCAAAATGTGTAGTCCACACACTGCCTTGCCAGAGAAAGAAGATATGTGCCACGCAGGTGAACAATAAAGAATTTATTCTTCTTAAATCCAGAACAACATATGTACAATGTGATCAGTTGCACCAGTTCACATAATGTCCTTTCATGAGAGATCTAAAATAGTATTTCATTTGTCCATGTGGATAAATTCCTTCAGCAGTCTGTGAAGCAAGAGCACACTTCAAAATCTGTCTCTCTCTTTCTGCTTCTTTATAGCAAAAGAAAGCATATCCTTAGCATTTTTCTTATTCCTGTAAATTGTGTTCAGACCCCTTTTGGAAACAAGCTCCACATTTGCAACTTTCCCCCCCTTTTTAAGAGGGCCTAATTGTTCCTATTAATCCATATTAGAATCATAAAGTACTATATATAGAGGTGGCAGAGCTGAGGCCAATGCTCTCCAAGATATAGATACACTTCTGGTTGAAGTGTAAACTGGTTATTTCTGTGGGGATTTGTAAAAGACTCCATGATGCAATGGGTTGACTGGAAAGGCATGTGTCAGCAGCTGATTGGCTGAGCCAGCCAGGAGCCAGAATTCTGATTGGCTACTGTTTCTGGCTTGCTGCTGAGAGAAACGGATTTAACTGCCATTTTTCACCTCAGAGAGTGCTGACTGGAAACAGTTGGGAAGGAAATAGCTGTCAACTCTTTGAAGCCTGATTATTTCTGAGGCAAATGAGGCATATTTAAAGACTGTTTAAAAGGACTGTTTATTGCCTTTGTTCTCTGTAAGAATTCAGAGAAACTGCTGTATATATTGTTGTCCTATTTGATCTTTTGAACTGAAGTAAAGTTACTGTTACTTGTTTTACAAATCTGAGTGCCACTTTATTATACTGCAGGGTATATTTTGGTTCAGAAACAGTGGTAAAACTTCTGTTTACAACCCCCAACAGTTTCGTGGCAGTGCAGAATATTTCATCCTGCAGAATAATAATAATAATAATAATAGGTTCAATGTGTTATTGAAAGCATTCATGGTTGGAATCACTGGGTTGCTGTGAATTTTCAGGACTGTGTGGCCGTGTTCCCGAATGCTTCTGGAACATGGCCATACAGCCCAGAAACTCAGAGCAACCCAATAATAGCTTCATTTCTAAAGCCAGTTGTTGTGAAGGTTTCCTCTGTCTCTTCCCTGGTTTCAGTGTTTATGTTAGTTTCATTTCACAGCAGATGCTGGGCTATAAACCAATGAAAGTTCCTCTTTCTTACATCACTTTTCCTGGTCTTGTGTCTTTTTCCACAGATAATGATGAGCTCCAAACTCCTCCCATTTCTTAATAAAATGATCTTCAAGGATATAAATACCTTTTCCATGGCCAAAGAAGAAAGCAATCTAGCATTGTTCTGTTTGGAGATCCTGCAACATGGAGGCCATGGCTTTCAGAGAGGGGGACAGACCTCACAACAATGCCAACAAACCAGTAAGGAGTCGGATCACCCTCTGCATTGTGGCTTCTGTGGCCATTTTGATGTTGATTTTTCTCTCAATTTTAATAACTTGCATTCTTCTCCATTACATGCAGGTAAGAAGATTGGTAATCTTTAGAGATATACAATCGTTTTTAAAAAGCCATTTTTAACCTATTTTCAGCTGTGATAATTGCATATTTTTGTGGCAACTTTGTAGAAAATAAACTCCTATACCTTTCTAGCATATAATATAGTATATAGCCGAAAAGGGTTTTAAAGCCAGCGTCCAATGCTGATTAGCTTATTGAAAAAGATCTATGGGGAGCCAAGTTGAAATTCCCATCCCAGAAGTTTCAGGCCTGTCATGCTTACAGTCCCACCTGTCTCATTTAATGTGTGTGTGTGTGTGTGTGTGTAATTTGTATCGCACAGTTTTCCCATTCGATAGATTCGAAACAAATTACAGTAGAGTCTCACTTATCCAACGTAAATGGGCCGGCAGAACGTTGGATAAGCGAATATGTTGGATAATAAGGAGAGATTAAGGAAAACCTATTAAACATCAAATTAGGTTATGATTTTACAAATTAAGCACCAAAACATCATGTTATACAACAAATTTTACAGAAAAGGTAGTTCAATACACAGTAATGCTATGTAGTAATTACTGTATTTACGAATTTAGCACCAAAATATCACAATGTATTGAAAACATTGACTACAAAAATGCGTTGGATAATCCAGAACATTGGATAAGCAAGTGTTGGATAAGTGAGACTCTACTGTACAATAAACTGGCTGTGTTATTGAAGGCTTTCATGGCCGGAATCACTGTGTTGCTGTTAGTTTTCTGGGCTGTATAGCCATGTTCCAGAAGCATTCTCTCCTGACTCTCGCCGACATCTACGGCAGGCATCCTCAGAGATTGTGAGGTCTGTTGGAAACTAGGCGAGTGGGCTTTAGATATCTGTGGAATGTGGAAGGTGGAAGAAAGAAGTCTTGTCTGCTTGAGACAAGTGTGAATGTTGCAATTTGATTAGCATTTAATGGCCTTTCAGCTTCAGAGCCTGTCTGCTTCTTGCCTGGGGGAATCCTTTGTTGGGATGTGTTGGCCCTGATTGTTTTATGCCCGGAATTTTCCTGTTTTCTGAGTGTTGTTCTTTATTTACTGTCCTGATTTTAGAGTTTTAAAATACTGGTAGCCATATTTTGTTCATTTTCATGGTTGTTCATAACTTGGGGGCTGCCTCTAACTGTTGCTGCTTCCCAAATAGGAAATGGCACAACTGCTTACATGGGCCTGAAGTCACGGTCTACTCTGGATTCACAGGGAAAATTCAGAGCCACTTGTAACTTCTTTTAATGAAGTGAAGTGACCATGCTCCATGCTAAATGGCTTTGACCATATTAAATAGCATTGTCTCATGTTAACCTGAATCAACTCCATGTGTTGTGCAGCCACTACAAAACGGGTTTAGCCCCATCACACCTTGGTTAAAAGGTGTCAGTGAAGATGTATCCTTAGAGTTGCCAAATTAGAAGTATCCCAGACCCTGAGATTTCATTGTTAGCTTTGAGATCTTGGGACAGCCACTGGTAATGTCATGAAGCTCACTGATCACATTTGCTTGCCTGCTTGGTTTCGGCAATCCAGGTTGTGGAATCTTCCTTCATTTACCAAATAATAATCTTGGAAATTTGATTTCTTACTCATTCAAATACAACACTTCAGTGATTGTAGTTCTGCACTGTGAAATATTGTAATTTTTCTTTTCTCCACAGACACCGACGACTTGTTGGTTTGAGGGATCTTGTAAGTATTCAGACCAACTAAAATATTTTGGGAACCATATTTATTATGATACATCCATACCAGCTGAACTGGTTGCTCCCATTCCCCCATTTAAGTATAATAACAGAATGAACCTATAGTGGCGTATAACGTTTAAACTTTCCAAGAAATACATTATTGGAAGTTTGTGTTTCATTTTTTAGTTTCCAAAATATAAGCTGAAAAATGTAATATTGGAACAATCTCTACAATTGAAAAACACAAATGATCCAGTGTTTCTTTGAAGGATTAAAAGAAGGAAAGTGAGTGGGTGTGGGAATCAAGCAATATACTGTATATACTCGAGTATAGGCTGACCTGAATATAAGCCGAGGCACCTAATTTTACCACAAAAACTAGGAAAACGTATTGACTCAAATATAAGACGAGGGTGGGAAATGCAGCAGCTACGGGTCAATTTCAAAAATAAAATAGATATTAATAAAATTGCATTATTTGAGGCATCAGTAGGTTAAATGTCTTTGAATATTTATAGAAAACTGTAATTTAAGATAGTAATAATAATAAGATTTTAATAAGATAAGACTGTCCAACTCTGAATACCTATATACTCAAGTATAAACTGACCTGAATAGAAGCCGGCCAGGACCCTCACTCACCCTCACTCGAGTGTAAGCCAAGGGGAGCTTTTTCAGCCCTAAAAAAGGGCTGAAAAACTAGGCTTATACTTGAGTATATACAGTATTGCCATATAATCCAGTTTCTGGATTATATGATGCTGGTTCCACACAGACCTTTAACCTGCACCCAATCGGGTTTAGGAAACCAAGGTAATGGTGACTGGATAATCCAGTACCTAATTAATTCGGGATAAAGCAGGGTTAATTCGCATTTACCGGAGGCGTCATTTGGCAAAAGTGCATGAGCTTGCGTATTTTGGGCCCTGTGTGAATGCATCCTGAGTCTACACTGCCATATAATCCTATTCAAATCAGATAATCTGGGATCAGAAACTGGATTATATGGCAGTGTAGACTCAGCCTGAGAGATATGGCAGCCTGAGAGATATCTAACTTGCAAATAGCCTTACAAAGGAAGTTTGGCAAGACAAACATTGAATTAAAAAATTAACAAATTCCAATCAAATCAGTGATATCAATGTAGAGAATGGTTTCTTGACACATGATATATAAACAGTCCCTGAGTTATAAACACCCACTTTACAAACAACTCATAGTTAAGAACCGGAGTGAGACAATAAGAAGTGAGCGAAATCTTCCCCTGAGAAGGGAAATTCACTCCTGGAAGAGTTATCGCAGGAAAAAGGTATCTCCACTGAAGCTTTATCACCAATTATTGTTTCAGCAACAAGCCATTTTTTTTTTCAAAATCCAATTATCACAGGGACAAAAAAGTGAGGTGAAACACCACAGGGGTGTTCGCCCTTCCCTATGCTATCTAAACCTGAAAAATACGTATTTTTGGCTGGAGTTACACTTAAGAAATGTACCAACTTCCAAACAAATTCAACTTAAAAACAACCCAGCAGAATCTATCCTGTTGGAGACTGTCTGTGTATAAAAGGAACTAGGCAATAGAGGTATTTTGCCCTTATTATTTTGGAGTATTTTGGCAAAGAGCAAGGCATGGCTAAAATCCTTAAACATAGCATTCCTTTTAGCCAGAGCCGGTCCAACAATGAGGCGAATTAAGCGGTCGCTTTGGGCGGCAAACATACGGGGGCACAGTCGAGACTGCTTTTTCTGTTGATTAGCTGTAAATTATGATGTTTTGGTGCTTAATTTGTAAATCTTAATGTAATTTGATGTTTAATAGGATTTTCCTTAATCCCTCCTTATTATCCAACATTTTCGCTTATACAACGCTTTTATTTTTCAGTGATTGTTTTTGGGGGGCGCCAAAATTCTGTTCGCCTACACTTGAAAAATACCTAGGGCCGGCTCTGCTTTTAGCACTGAAATATTTTGATGCAGATGATAATGATTAATGCTGATTATGTTACTGCTATCACGAATAGGTAATAACAATGCATACTTTTTTGTGCTTTGCTTTTGCCCTTCTTCCTCCTGGTTTATCCATGGAAGCACCAGTCAGTTCCCAAGATGGCATCAACTGGATGTGGAAGCAGGACTGTGCTGGCTCTGTAAGGAATACAAGCAGCTCCTCACTAGAAATCTTGGAAAGCGGAATATATTTTGTCTATGTTTATGTGGCCCGTTTGGAGGATATATCTACCCAGGATTTCTTCACTGTTCAGCTAGTTGATCATTCGGAAAATATTCTCAGCCTTCTCAGAGGGTTCAATGACACCCGGGCATTTGTAAACATGGGAAGATCTTTTTTCCTGGCAAAAGGAATAAAGTTGCACTTGGAGATGAATGCAGGACTTGAATATATTGACACCAGCTGGACATATTGGGGACTCTTTAAAATACAGTAAGGACACCAAACTGCTAGTTTAATCTGCTAAGATTATAATACGTACATGAAAAAATTGTGACACTGGATTACTAAGCAAAGGATGACAGTGTTTCCTGAATTCCTGCAGTGAGCTGATGGTTCAGTTGTCCTGTTACATTCGCCAAAAGCTGTGGTTTGATTATGTTTAATACAGTAGAGTCTCACTTATCCAATGTAAACGGGCCAGCAGAATGTTGGATAAGCGAATATGTTGGATAATAAGGAGAGATTAAGGAAAAGCCTATTAAACATTAAATTAGGTTATGATTTTACAAATTAAGCACCAAAACATCATGTTATACGACACATTTGACAGAAAAGGTAGTTCAATACACAGTAATGCTATGTAGTAATTACTGTATTTACGAATTTAGCACCAAAATATCATGATATATTGAAAACATTGACTACAAAAATGCGTTGGATAATCCAGAACGTTGGATAAGCGAGTGTTGGGTAAGTGAGACTCTACTGTACTAAATAACTGAATAGTCAGGACATTTTATACTGTATGCAGGAAACAGATACTAAAAAAAATCTGACTTGAATAATTCAGTATCAACTGATGAAAAAGCAACTTGAAGTTTAAACCAAACATTTCGGTCACGTTATCAGTGTTAATTCTGCTGACCCCAGGATGATTCGAGATCTACAGATACTGAGATTATTTTAGATGAGCAACATTGGTATCAGGACCTTGGTAGCATGTGTAGCTATTTAGAGTGCTCTCATACATTTTTACAGCAATTCTCAAAACTTTTTTTTTGATATAATGGTAAAATTTAAGGGACAAGTTTATAATCTGGACACAAATTGCAGGGGGGAAAAAGGTTCCACCTAAACATTAAGAGTACCTTCCTGACAGTAAGAGCTGTTTGGCAGTGGAATCTGCTGCCTTGAAGCATGGAAAAGTCTCATCCTCTGGAGTTTTAAAGCAGAGGCTGGATGGCCATCTATTGAGAATGATTTAATTTTGTATTTTTCCTGAATAGCAGGAGGTTGGACTGGAATGCCCTTGATGTCTCTTCCACCTCTATGATTCTATGTCATTCTTATTTTATGTTATTTTGCTTAATAGATAACAACTGTAATTTTACTCAAAATGGAGGGAAAAAAGAAAATGCAGCAATTTAAAGCAGATGAAAAGTGTCCTTTCAAAAAGTTAATGAAGTTTTTTCAGTTTTTTAAAATCTGTCTTTGTTTTCCTTCCTTTGGCATTTGAAATTTGATAGTTTCATCACCTTAGATTATATATACACACACAATAATAGGAGAGACATGGTATTTTGTTTTATTTCACATAGCTCTGTGCTACACCAACTGTCATACAAGGAGGACATTCCACACTTCCTTGTAAGGCAGACTGGGGTCCCTTCTTCTACATTGCCACATAATCCAGATTATCAAATCAAAAATTCCACATTATCTGCTTTGGACTGGATTATATGAGTCTACACTGCCATATAATCCTGTTCAATGCAGATAATCTGGATTTTATATGGCAATGTACAAGAGAACCTCCAGAGGACCAGCTCCAGCTCCTGGACGTGGGATCCCACTTCCATTAAATAAATGTTGATCTGATATAGAATGCAAATTATTTAAATTTGAGGTGATATAGAGGGAGAATTAATTTTCCCCCTTATTTGAAATATACATTCTAGTAATTACTTCTCAATCTCCAAATATACCAATTGGCCTTTGTGAATGTTATGCGAAAGTATCTTTTGCAGACCTGGTCCCACATCTTTTTCAAACACTTCAGCTGACATTGGTTGCGGTTTCCATCTGACTCTCTGATGAGTAATGCTTACATATGATAAAGTATTCCTGTAGACTAGATTTGAATCTTTGACAGCATTTACTAACGCAGTCCATCAGATACCGCAAGCAATCTTAACCTTGTTCTAGAGAGGAGAAAGTCTGGCTTTCAGAATGACTGAAAATCCCACTTGGCATTTTCCAGACCGAGGCTTATTGCACAAACAACAACAATAACACACATATAGACTCAGAGCAGCAAACAGTTTCTGAGCACAGTTATTACTCAGTAGGGTGAAAATGGCCACAACACAGTGCTAAAGTGAAACTATGAAAGTGTTGGTAAGATATAAAAATGAAACAAAGCTAATGCTATCGAAATGCCAGGAGCAACACTGCAGACTAGAGGATTTCCCAGCTTGTGATGACAGATTTTTTGTATCTGGCTAAAACCAGAGAATAGAACTTGCTGGCAAACAGAATTAAAGTTTCTTTTTACACCTATTACTATTGCCAGCACACACAGTTAAAATAGGAAATTAGAGACCCTTTCACAGAGCATTGTTACAGTGAAATGTTTCTACTTTATCTTGCTGTGGTTCCATCCTGTGGAGTCTTTGGGGTTACTGTTTAGCATTCTCAAGACAGAAAACTCCTCTTCTGCCGCTGGGCAAATTATAAATCTCAGGATGCCATAGGATGCAGCCGTAGCAATTATGGTGCTATAATATTATGGCAGTGGTTCTCAACCTTCCTAATGCCGTGACCCCTTAATACAGTTCCTCATGTTGTAGTGACCACCAATCATAAAATTATTTTCTTTGCTGCTTCATAACTATCAGTTTGCTACTGTTATGAATCATAATGTAAATACAGTAGAGTCTCACTTATCCAAGCTAAACGGGCCAGCAGAAGATTGGATAAGTGAATATTTTGGATAATAAGGAGGGATTAAGGAAAAGCCTATTAAGCATCAAATTAGGTTGTGATTTTACAAATTAAGCACCAAAACATCATGTTATACAACAAATTTGACAGAAAAAGTAGTTCAATACACAGTAATGTTATGTTGTAATTACTGTATTTACGACTTTAGCACCAAAATATCATGATATATTGAAAACATTGACTACAAAAATGGCTTGATTATCCAGAGGCTTGGATAAGTGAGACTCTACTGTACCTGATATACAGGATTTATTTTCATTCACTGGACCAAATTTGGCACAAATACCTGATATGTCCAAATTTGGATACTGGTCGGGTTGTGGGGGTTGATTTTGTCAAATGGAAATTGTAGTTGCTGGGATTTATAGTTCACCTACAATCAAAGAGCATTCTGAACTCCACCAATGATGCAATTGAACCAAACTTGGCACACAGAACTCTCATGACCAACAGAAAATACTAAAAGGGTTTGGTGGGCATTGGTCTTGAGTTTTGGAGTTGTAGTTCACCTACATCCAGAGAGCACTGTGGACTCAAACAATGATGGATCTGGATCAAACATATGGATGAATACTTAAATATGCCCAAATGTGAACAGTGGTGGAGTTTGTGGAAAATAGACCTTGACATTTGGGAGTTGTAGTTGCTGGAATTTATAGTTCATCTACAATCAAAGAGCCCCTTGAACCCCACCAATGACAGAATTGGGACAAACTTCCCACACAGAACCTCCATCACCAACAGAAAATACTGGTCTTTGGAAACCCCACTGAACCCCGCACGTGACCCCCCCCCCAGGGGTCCCGACCCTCGGGTTGAGAAATGCTGTACTATGGTGTGAAAGAACATATCCCCTACATATAACAGTGCAACATTAACTAATTTGCAATGGAAATTTTACTACTCATTGACACAAGACAAGGATTGGAAGTCCTCTCTGTGTACTTATGGTAGACTGTCATTTTAAATTCTAACGTCACATCTTATTTTCTGTGGGTGGATACTGCTGTGTGAAAGCTAGAAATTTGATCGAGTTAACCACAAGAAAAAGTAACAGGAAAGCTATGCCTGTAATTTCTAGGATTTTCGGGGAAAACACAAATTGTATTTGATGTTCACAAGCCTTTGTTACTAAACATTTTATCTTCTTGCTTGCCATCCTCTGGACATGTTTCAGCTTGTCTATACTTGTCTTGAAATGTGATGCTTAGGCTTTGGTAGACTATTCTGGGTAAAGTGTAACCAAGCAGAATAAAATAGCATGTTTAATTCCTTTGGACACTGTTATATTGAAACCCAGGACCCCAGAAGACCCCCAAACCCATGATTAAGAAAGATGCCATGCCAAGTCCCATTGGCTGATGACCTGTTCTCAGGTGTCCTTTTCCTCAGAAACATAGTTGCACAAGCACCCAACACCCTGCCTTTATCTCTCCCTAAGAGCCCATCAAAGTTTTTTAATACCCAGTTTCCCAGTCCGGGCCCATTGTAAGATCTTGGCTGAAAGGATTAAACCCATTAAAGACAATCAACCCTGAATCCTGCCAACGGTCCTTTCCTGACACACTCAAAGAGGGCAGACTCACAGCTACAGGCTTCAAACTGAGCAATGACAGTTTAATGACTGGGTTGTAGAGGACTGGGCTGTGGCGCAGCTGGTTACTAGTCAGCTGCAATAAATAATTACTGACTGAGAGATCAATAGTTGTAATCCAGCCCGGTTCAGAGTGAGTTCCCGACCATTTAATAGTCTAGCTCGCTGTTGATCTATGCAGCCCGAAAGACAGTTGCATCTGTCGAGTAGGAAATTTAGGTACCGCTTTATGCGGGGAGGCTAATTTAACTAATTTGCTACACCATAAAATTTTCCAGCAGTATGCAGAAGAATGAGGAAGTACTCCATCAAGGACTCAGTGCCACAAGTAGACGGTGAAGCGGCAGCTCCCCCTGTGGCTGGAATCAAGCATATCCTCATGAAGCCAGAAGCTGGAATGTTAAATTGTCTCTGTTTCTGTCTATACATGTTGTATTGTCTAATGGCATTGAATGTTTGTCATGTATATTTGCATTGTGATCCACCCTTGAGTCCTCTTCGGGATGAGAAGGGCAGAATATAATAACTGTAAATCTATATATATAATAAAAGTGAATGTTTGTATGTTTGTGTCAGCGTTTTGATTGGTCGGGCGGTGTATGTGCTCGCGTTTTGATTGGCCTGGCGGAATATGGATCAGCTTTCTAATTGGCCGGCCGGAATATGGGCCAGCTCTGATTGGCTGCCACTTTCACAGGCCAATGGGACCGCTGAGGCAAAAACTACTACCAACTGGCTTCGTTCGGCCTACTTATCTCCTCAGAACGAAGGTAGCTCTGGGAGAGTTAACAGCCTCGGCCTACACTTTGGTAATCCAAAACACCACTGGGACCACCAGGAAGGCCGGAGCTGGACCAAACCTGACACACATAACCCCTACGACCCATGAACCCACTGACAACGGATCTGGACCACATAGACCCAACATGCCCAACTGTCAGACTGATAATAAAAAACTTTGGTTCTAAGAATTACAGTTCACTCACACATTCACAGCATTCTGAATCCAACTAATGATGGAAAATAATTATGTTTTAATGCTTCCTTTTCAACAATGTTTGTGGGTATGTTTATGAAAACTCTACCCCCTCACCTCACCTCCTTCAGCGCTTCTACTGACAGGCTGCTAGGCCCGGCTAGGCCCAAAGGAGGGGGCCATCTTCACCCCTTAATACTGTTCCAAAGAAGACAGGTTTTCCCTGGCTCATTGGGACATAGTATTATTCACAGCAGACTAAAGAGAAAATAATGACTATCTTTTAAATCTTCCCTTTTAAGGATGGTTTACTCCCCCCCCCCAGTTTTTACTGAGGCAAAAAACTACCACAGAGCAGGCTTTGGCCTACTCACTCTAACAGGCCTGACACATACAGTCCCCATGGCCTACTATATACCCGGGCCCTGTTTGGGGTGGGATGGACCATGGATGATGGACTTGCATATGGGAGTTGTAGTTCACCTGCCCCCACTGAACCCCGCTATGTCTTATTTATACTACTGTTGCTTGACGTTACTTTTATGTTTTATTTATATGGTGGATGTTAGCACGTGGCTTAATGACCTTGCAAGCCACTTTGGGTCCATTGCAGAAAGGCGGGGGAGAAATATCAGAATTAAATAAATACATAAATGTCTCAATTGTATGTATGGTTGGAATGACCTTCTGTCGGGAGGGCTTGAATGGACTCTTCCTTTGTGGCAGATGGGGCTGGACTGGATGACCTTCAGAGACCCCTTTCAAATCTAGGACTCTCTCTATCTCCCAATCGTATGTATGACTGGATGGCCATCTGTCAGGAGGGCTTGGATGGTGTCTTCCTTTACAGCAGAAGGGGCTGGACTGGATGACCTTCAGAGACCCCTTTCAAATCTAGGACTCTATCTCCCAATCGTATGTATGACTGGATGGCCATCTGTCAGGAGGGCTTGGATGGTGTCTTCCTTTACAGCAGAAGGGGCTGGACTGGATGACCTTCAAAGACCCCTTTCAAATCTAGGACTCTCTCTATCTCCCAATCGTATGTATGACTGGATGGCCATCTGTCAGGAAGGCTTGGATGGTGTCTTCCTTTACAGCAGAAGGGGCTGGACTGGATGACCTTCAGAGACCCCTTTCAAATCTAGGACTCTCTCTATCTCCCAATCGCATTTATGACTGGATGGCCATCTGTCGGGAGGGCTTGGATGGTGTCTTCTTCTATGGCAGAAGGGGGTTCAACTAGATGGCCTTTGGGCACCCCTTCTAACTCTAGGATTCTATGGAAGCCTTTAAACCAGGCACGGGCCAACTTGGGCCCTCCAGGTGTTTTGGACTCCAACTCCCACAATTCCAGACAGCCTACCCCATGATGAGCTTTATGTCCTGGTGCCGTTTGCGGGATGATGGACCATGGGTGATGGGATATGTAGTACTTTCAATCACTACGATTCCCACAGGCCACTGCGATGCCCACCAGTGACGGAACTGGACCAAACTTGGCACACAGATGGGACATGTAGTACCTTCACTCTCTTCTTGAGACCACAGCAACTGCTACAAATGACAGAACTGAACCAAATCTGGTATATATATCCCAAATGACACACTTTATATGTTGCAGCAGTTTGGGGGAGGACAGACCAAGGACGATGGGAGTTGCAGTACCTTCATCCAATTCACCTCCCACAGGCCACTGTGATTCCCATGAATGACGAAACTGTACCAAACTTGATACACAGGTGCAATGTGGCCCCCTTTACGTCCTGATCCGGTTTGGTGCAGCATGGACCATGGATGATGGGATTTGCAGTACCCTCACCCGGTTCACCTCCCACGGACCACTGTGATACCCATGAAAGACGAAACTGTACCATACTTGACACACAGGTGCAATGTCACACAATTTATGTCCTGGTGTTGTTTGCAGAAGAATGCACCAAGAATGATGGGATTTCCAGTACTTTCATCCAATTCACCTCCCACAGACCACTGTGATCCCCATGAATGATGAAACTGTACCAAACTTGACATATAGATGCAATGTGGCCCACTTTACGTCCTCCTGTCATTTGAGGGAACAACAGACCATGGATGATGGGATTGACAGTATCTTCACTCACTTCCCCAGACCACTGCGACCCCCACCAATGTCTGATCAAGACCAAACTTGACACATCAAGTCCCCATGACCTGCTTTACATCCCGGAGCTGTTTGGAGGGGGATCGACCATGGACTTGCATATGGGAGTTGTAGTTCACCCATACCAACTAAAGCCAACTGACACTGGATCGAAACTAAACTTGGAACAAAGGCAAACAATTCCGTTCTCAAATAACCCGGGCACCGCCGGGCCCCCAAGCTAGTAAATAATAAATAAATCTCACCAGATAAGGAAACCAATCAACTGCAGCCACAGACTATACCACCAACCAGTGTACAGATCATAACTTGCACCAATCAGAACCCAGAGCAGCAAAAGTGCATTGTTTGAACAGCTGTCAAGTTTCTATGCATGTCTCTGTATGTATCCATTCCTTTATGTCTTATTTGAGAGTGCTGTTTCTCTGACATCCATTTTTGGACAAAGTGAATAAAGCCTCTGATCCTTGCCTTCAACCTGCTTGTGTTTGATTTGATCTTTTAGAACCTAGGTATTCTGGGACTGCAAACCCGTGTTTCCGATGGTGTCATGAAAATCGTTTGTGCAGATTTGATAAATGTGGATTTTAATATGTGTGGGTATGAATGGAATTAGCTGGAAGGAATGAATGAGAGCTAATAATTTTGGAGACACCATTCAAAAATATTAAAGCCTGCAATGACTAACTGCCTGCTTGCAGAAACTGTAATTAAAACCTGCTAATGAGAACTGAAATAGTTGACCTGCCTGGTAAACTGTGATAAGAACTGTAACAGTGATAAGATAAATGTTTACAAGGAAGTCAACGCAAGGTTTATCTTTGCCAATACCAATCAAGAAGAATCAACATCTGGCCAGGAATCTGAGATGGAGGAGGGCGAATGTGGTCCCTATCTTCAAGAAGGGAAAAAAGAACGACCCAAACAATTACCGTCCGGTCAGCCTCACATCAATACCAGGCAAAATTCTGGAAAAGATCATTAAGGAAGTGGTCTGCGAACACTTAGACACAAATGCGGTCATTGCTAATAGTCAACACGGATTTACCAAAAACAAGTCATGCCAGACTAATCTGATCTCTTTTTTCGATAGAGTTACGAGTTGGGTCGATACAGGGAATGCCGTGGATGTAGCCTACCTGGATTTCAGTAAGGCCTTCGACAAAGTCCCCCACGACCTTCTGGCAAACAAACTAGTAAAATGTGGGCTAGACAAAACTACGGTTAGGTGGATCTGTAATTGGCTAAGCGAACGAACCCAAAGGGTGCTCACCAATGCGTCGTCTTCATCATGGAAAGAAGTGACAAGTGGAGTGCCGCAGGGCTCCGTCCTGGGCCCGGTTCTGTTCAACATCTTTATTAACGACTTAGACGAAGGGTTAGAAGGCACGATCATCAAGTTTGCAGACGACACAAAACTGGGAGGGATAGCTAACACTCCAGAAGACAGGAGCAGAATTCAAAACGATCTTGACAGACTAGAGAGATGGGCCAAAACTAACAAAATGAAGTTCAACAGGGACAAATGCAAGATACTTCACTTCGGCAGAAAAAATGGAAATCAAAGATACAGAATGGGGGACGCCTGGCTTGACAGCAGTGTGCGCGAAAAAGACCTTGGAGTCCTCGTGGACAACAAGTTAAACATGAGCCAACAATGTGATGCGGCTGCTAAAAAAGCCAACGGGATTCTGGCCTGCATCAATAGGGGAATAGCGTCTAGATCCAGGGAAGTCCTGCTCCCCCTCTATTCTGCCTTGGTCAGACCACACCTGGAATACTGTGTCCAATTTTGGGCACCACAGTTGAAGGGAGATGTTGACAAGCTGGAAAGTGTCCAGAGGAGGGCGACTAAAATGATTAAGGGTCTGGAGAACAAGCCCTATGAGGAGCGGCTTAAAGAGCTGGGCATGTTTAGCCTGCAGAAGAGAAGGCTGAGAGGAGACATGATAGCCATGTACAAATACGTGAGGGGAAGTCATAGGGAGGAGGGAGCAGGCTTGTTTTCTGCTGCCCTGCAGACTAGGACACGGAACAATGGCTTCAAACTACAGGAAAGGAGATTCCACCTGAACATCAGGAAGAACTTCCTCACTGTGAGAGCTGTTCGACAGTGGAACTCTCTCCCCGGGGCCGTGGTGGAGGCTCCTTCCTTGGAGGCTTTTAAGCAGAGGCTGGATGGCCATCTGTCGGGGGTGCTTTGAATGCGATTTCCTGCTTCTTAGCAGGGGGTTGGACTAGATGGCCCATGTGGTCTCTTCCAACTCTACTATTCTATGATTCTATGATTCTATGACCCAGGATATTCCAGGATGGAAGATGTCTATCATTAATTTACAACATTGGGACAACATCAGCAAAATATTGCTATATAAGTGGCCTTATGACGATTCAGATATTGTGACAGATAGAGACGCTGTTCACTTGCTATGCTCTGTTCCATTAGAAAGGAGAGCGATGGTGTATGGGATTGTGAGATTTTCAAGAAAGCGCTTTGGTCACTTTGGAGTGCATTTTGGAGTCATTTTGTATTTGCAAGGTGTCAGTTCTTCTGTAGGGAAAGCAGGATTCTGATCCTTGGCATTGTTTTAGGGGAAAAGGATGCATTTCGGAGTTTTGAAATTTTTGCATTTTGACATTTTGGAACTGTATGTTGGCAGACTGCAGGGAAGCAGGGCCTGGCCTAAGCAGGTGCTTCTCCAAGGAGGGAGAAAAGGGTATTGTAATATTTGGTTGCATGAGGATGAATGCATGAACTGTGTGTGAATGCTGAGTAAAAAATGTAGCCCCCTTTCCCGTGTTTTTTAGTCAATGTAACTGTAGGTTGTTTGTCAATCCAATGTAGTTGCATTGAATCTGTATGTCTATATGTCTAAATGTTGTTTTGTAAAGGTTTTCTGTACCCTCTCCCACTGAAATTGCAATAAAAAAACCTATGCTAAGTTATTGAAAAGTTATTCATAACATTTTTGGGGTCAGAAGTGGGATATTCTTTTTAAAAAGTATTCATGACAGTGGAACTGAAATCACATATTACTATGTTTCTGTTGGTACAACCAGAGCCGGCCCTAGGTAATTTTCAAGTGTAGGCGAACAGAATTTTGGCGCCCCCCCAAACCAATCACTGAAAAATAAAAGCGTTGGATAAGCGAAAATGTTGGATAATAAGGAGGCATTAAGGGAAAGCCTATTAAACATCAAATTACATTAAGATTTTACAAACTAAGCACCAAAACATCATGTTTTACAATCAACAGAAAAAGCAGTCTCGACTGCGCCCCTGTATGTTTTGCGTCACAGGCGACTGCCTATTTCGCCTCATTGTTGGACCACCTCTGGGTACAACCTAGTATTCCAGTGGCTATCACATTGCTGACTCATGTTTAAGCTTGTGCTCTACTAAGACCCCTAGATCAGTGGTTCTCATTTTTCTCAACCTAAGGTCCCCAGATGTTTTAGACCTACAACTCCCAGAAATCCCAGCTAGTTTACCAGCTGTTAGGATTTATGGGAGTTGATGGCCAAAAACATCTGGGGACCCAAGGTTGAGAACCACTGCCCTAGATCCTTTTCACATGTACTGTTTTCAGGTTAGGTGTCACCCATCTTATATTTTTACATTTCATTTTCCCTGTCCAAAGTAGAACCTTCTACCTGTCCCTGTTCAATTTCACTGTGTTAGTTTTGACTCAGGTCTCCAATCTGTCAAGATCATTTTGAGTTCTTGTCTTATAGATCAGAGGTTCTCAAACATTTTCAGCTGTGGAGCTCTTTTTGAAGCAAAAGTTTCTCATGGAGCCCGAAGAAATGTTATTATATTATATAATTATAATACAATATAATACGTATGTATATATCAGGCATGGGTAAACTTTTGCATTTTAAATTTTGACAGATGGGTTGGTCCAGGGACAGATGGATGGATAGTGTTTGTGTGAACTAATTGAAAAAAAGGAACAAATTCTACATATGTATACACACATCTCGTTTGTACTGCAAAAAAAATGGAAAGAAAGAACAATATTTAAAATGAAGAACAATTTAAACCAACTTAACAGTATTTCAGTGGAAGACCTCAGGGGCCATCCAGTCCAACCCCTTTCTGCCATGCAGGAAAAGCACAATCAAAGCATCCCCAACAGATGGCCACCCAGCCTTTGTAATAATAATAATAATAATAATAATAATAATAATAATAATAGGAGCAACCTCAAGGGCCATCTGAGGAAAAAGGGCTTTTGGGGATGCAAGGAGGCATTAATCACTTCCCTGACCCACTCCACCTTCTGACCTGTTTTATGAGCAGAAAGGGCAGGGATCTAAAGCACATAATGTGGCTGGCTCTCACCTCTCCAGGGAAGCTGTCCATATCCACAGGCTTGCACAAGCTGAACGTATCCATCAGTGTTGTCGAGCACGAATTTGGGAGGCCCTGGCAAAGCAGAGACTGGCCAGACCCAAAAAGGAGGATCTGGGAACCCTGGTGAGACAGCAAGCACCCAATGGAATTTCCCCCTAATTTTTCCAAATAAAAATCTCACCAGGTTGAAGGAAAGCCAATGAGGTGTTTATTTCATTCCAGCTGAAACGGATGACGACCGCAATAATTTGCCCAGGAGCCAACATAACTCAATGGGCGAAGAAACACAATATTTGTGTCAAATTCAAATTTCTCACGCCCGGCCCCATGCTGGCTTCGCGCTGATTGATGGAAGGCATCAGCTGGCCGGGAAGAGCAGCTGTGGACGGCAGCGCTGTCCAATCAGAGCGCTTGCCCCGCTTCGGCTCCTCAGCCAATGGGAAGGGAGGAGGCGGGCCAGGGGAATGTAAAGATGATAGGGTTAAGGTGACCAATGTTTTCCCACCGACTCAGCGATGGCTTAGGCTCTCAAGCTGAATCTAAGTTATTGTCTTAGTTTTTTGAATCAGCTTCTTTGTCTAGCCCCAAGAGGCTAGGTCCTTTTGTTTCGTCTTGCAGTAATATGGAGTTCATTGTTGGAGTAGAAGCTTGGTTTCAGATCAGGATGTGACACAGCGGGGAGGCGGTGGCAAAGTCCTTGGTTCTTCACAGATAGAGAATTGCCCTTTGTGTTGGGTGATCCTTGTGATGAGGTTGTAAGTCAGAGCAAATCCAGGCTATCGTATCTGCAAAATTATGGACAAGTTCTTCACAGTGTGCTGTTGCATGGGTGATATTCTTTTTGGGGCCAGATTGTATTAGGCCCTAACTACTTGAAACAGCTCTGCTGGTTCGTTCTAGGCTGCAGCAAGTGTGGGTATAAAATGCCTTTTTTGTTGTCTTTATTGGTTGATGCAACATCATCTTTTCTGTTCTGATTCTGTAGTACTAGCTACAGAATCTCTGTACTGGTAATCAGGAAGATGGGTTTCCTCATGAGGAAACTAGAACCCTTATGGATAATATCAACTCCTCCATACTACACCTCTTGTCTAGATTGGTGCTATTAGGAGAACCTGGAAGAACAAAGCTGAGACAGGCCTACTCAGACCTCTGTAATGCATTCAAGCTTGGTCCCTTTACCCATACTCAGTTTAAGGATAGTGTTTGTTTTTTTGTAAATCCACTTTGCATACCGCAGTAGTACGAACATTCTAGAGTGTGAACTGACAGTGCAAGCTGGAATTTGAGGGGTGGAGATAGATAGTCTCAAAACACAAGATGAGTTTGAAATACCTATCTGATATTTTCCATAGCTGTAAAAAGGTGAAGGTGAAGGTTTTCCCCTGACATTAAGGCTAGCTATGTCCGACTCTGGGGGGTTGGTGCTCATCTCTATTTCTAAGCCGAAGAGGTGGCGTTGTCCATAGACACATCCAAGGTCATGTAGCCAGCATGACTGCGTGGAGCGCCGTTACCTTCCTGCCAGAGCAGTACCTATTGATCTACTCACATTTGCATGTTTTCGAACTGCTAGGGTGGCAGAAGCTGGGACTAACAGTGGGAGTTCACTCCATTCCTTTCGGTCAGCAAGTTCAGCAGCAGCGGTTTAACCTGATGCACCATCAGGGGCTCCTTTCCTTAGCTCTACTTTCCTCTAATAGGAGCAGACTCTTCCTCCTTGCACTGGAGTTTCTGAAACACAGATACAAACACAAGCACATTCACACAACCTTTGGCAAGGTGCCAGAGCTGCAGGCCAGCCACTAAACTACATAGCTTGGCAAGTTATTCCACCACTTGCTCCATCAATTGTTACTACCCTTTCAATCCCAACTTCTCACACAGTACTCTGGAAGTAGCCTCAAGAGAATCAGCTTTCTGGTGCTGCAATTCACTGGCCTTTCACCCACCTTCCAAACTCTCTTCCACCAAACAAAAGGGTGGGATGCTCTTTTCCCCGTGTTTCCCTGAAGTAGTGCCTTTTGCTTTTATATCCCTACCTACCTACAATCTCAATCTAACAGGGAGCAATACCTCCATAAAATATTCATCGAGTGGACATACAAGTAGCAGCTGTCCCTTCTGAGCCGATGCGAAACATGTTGTGGTCTCAAATGGCACTTAAGGATAGTTTTAACTAAGAGCTTACAAGAACTGTCCAAAAATATCAGCAGGAAATACAACTATAAATATGTGATATCCTGACATTGGTTTTGTATGAAAAATTCTTTCATGTCTCACTTTTCATATGGAAATCTCTAAAATCATTGACTTCCTGTATTGTGATAAGATAGCAGAAGGATGGAAATCGTTAAGACTGGATCCTGCAAAATGTCATTGTGGAGTTCTACTATTGATCTCCAGGCCAGACCAGGGATCTGGATAATGTCCACACATTTGCAAAGGCAAGATATAATAATAATGGAAGATTTTAATTATCCTGATATTTGTTGAAGACAAACTTTGCCAAGAATAACAGGTCCAATAAATTCCTCAGTTGTCTTGTAGACGATCTCATGGTCCAGAACATGGAAAAGGCAACAAGGGGATCAGCTATTTTAAATCTGACCCTAGCCAACAGTTATTTATTTATTGTGTCAAAAGCGAACCGAGGGTATAAGTTGTAATGTATTTGAAAACACGTTTTTAGAAACACAACAACAACAACAACAACAACAACAACAACTTGGCATTATGCTAAATGTCCTTTGACCAGTAGCTGGCCACCTGGAGTGCCTCTGGTGTTGCTCTAAGAAGGTCCTCAATTGTGCTTGTGGCAGGGCTCAGACTGCATTGTAATAGGTGGTCTGTGGTTTGCTCTTCTTCACATTCGTATGTCGTGGACTCCACTTTGAATCCCCATTTCTTAAAGTTGGCTCTGCTTCTTGTGGTGCCAGAGTGCAGTCTGTTCAGTGCCTTCTAAGTTGCCCAGTCTTCTGTGTGCCCAGGAGGGAGTCTCTCACCTGACGTCAGCCACTAATTGAGGTTCTGGATTTTAGCCTCTGCCACTTTTGGACTCTCACTTGTTGAGGTGTTCCTGTGGGTATCTCTGTGGATCTTAGAAAATTAGTCCTTGATTTAAGGCACTGGCGTGCTGGCTAATACCCGAACAGGGGATGGGCTGGAAATGTCGATGCCTCAGTCCTTTCATTGTTGGCTGCTACTTCCTGGCAGATGTCAGGTGGTGCAATGCTGGCTAAACAGTATATTTTTTTCCAGTGGTGTGGAGCGTAGACATCCTGTAATAATGCAGCATGTCTCATTAAGAGCCACATCCACTATTTTAATGTGGTGAGACGTATTCCACACTGGGCATGCGTATTCTGCAGCAGACTAGCAAAGTGCAAGGGCAGATGTCTTCACAGTGTCTGGTTGTAATCCCCAGATTATGCCAGTCAGCTTTCATAGGATGTTATTTCTAGCGCCCACTTTTTGCTTGATAGTCAAGCAGTGCTTCTTGTAACTCAGGGCATGGTCCATGGTAACTCCCAAATATTTTGGTGTGCTGCAATGCTCTAGTGGGATTCCTTCCCAGGTAATCCTCAGAGCTTGAGATGCTTGTCTGTTCTTAAGGTGAAAAGTACACGTCTGAGATTTAGATGGATTAGGGATCAGCTGGTTTTCCCTGCAATAGGCAGTAAGAGCACCTAAAGCTTCAGAGAGCTTCTGTTCAACCATTTCAAAGCTCCCTGCTTGGGCGGTGATGGCACGATCTTCAGCACAGATGAAACTCTCTGTGCCTTCTGGCAATGGCTGGTTGTTTGTGTAGATGTCAAACACTGATGGAGCAAACACATTCCCCTGAGCCAACAGTGATGACCTGGCAAATAAGGTAGATGTAGTGGGAACCTTAGATGGGTGTGACCATGTTTTCTAGTATTTCTAGTGAAGAAGTCACATCTTAAGGAAATATACTAAGGAAAAGAACAAACATGTATTTGCTGCTTACACTGATCTTTTTTCTGCTTTTGATTCCATTATGAAATAGATTATGGGGAAAGTTATATATATGTGGCTGAAATGGGGAGAACGTGGGGAATTCCATTCTCCATGTGCTTATTATTTGAGATCAAAGTCTACTGTGTGGTTTTTGTCAGGATCTTCACTGATTATTTTAGAAACCCAAGCAGTGCTCTAGTTATTACTCACTGAAATGCTGCCTTTCAATGCCTTCTGCTCCTCATCTTGGGAGAATTATCAATGTTGTCAGCCTAAAAGTTTTTCATTTTATACCAGTGATAGTTCTAGCAGGTTGAGCTTTGTTGCTAGCAATTTGTGAACTGCTTCCAAGTTTCCTGAAGGTAACAAAGTAGAAAAAGGCTTCATAATGAGCCACAAATCAGCATTCCACTTCAAAGCAGTGACTGAAAAACTCAGATAGGGTTTGCGGTCTTGAAGCCAGGTGACAATGGGAGGGGGGGTGGCCACACAGCGTGGCGAATCCTGTGGGCAGTGGGGGGAAACCATTGCCCTGAGCTCCTCATTGCCCACTGCACCACTTTCTCCATCACATGGGGGAAAGCATTGCTGCCTGGCTTCCCTCCAATCTTCTAAATGAGAACAGTTGAGGCTTCCTGTGTTCTCTGGTAAGTGCCCTAACACACTGCTAGAACACTTCCTCTATGGAGCCCTAACAGAAGCAGCTTTACATAATACGATGGCATTCGGCGACCCCACTGGCTGAATTCAAGGTGTAGTTTATCACCTATAAAGCCCTAAACAGTTCGGGACCTGCTTATCTTCACGATCACATCCTCCCCTACGAACGAACCCATGCGGGCCCTAAGATCTGCTGAGGAGGCCCTTCTTTCATTTCTACCTCCGTCTCAAGCACGGTTGGTGAGGATGAGGGAGAGGGCCTTCTCGGTGGTGGCCTCTCAGCTCTGGAACTCTCTCCCCAGAGAGATTAGACTGGCACCTATCCTGTCCACTTTCCATAAGTAAAGGTAAAGGTTTTCCCCTGATGTTAAGTCCAGTCATGTCTGACTCTGGGGGTTGGTGCTCATCTCAATTTCTAAGCCAAAGAGCCGGCGTTGTCCGTAGACACATCCAAAGTCATGTGGCCGGCATGACTACATGGAGCGCTGTTACCTTCCCGCCGGAGCGATACCTATTGATCTACTCACATTGGCATGTTTTCGAACTGCTAGGTTGGCAGGAGCTGGAGCTAACAGCAGCTGCTCACGCCGCTCCCGGAGTTTGAACCTGGGACCTTTCAGTCTGCAAGTTCAGCAGCTCAGCGCTTTTAACACACTTCACCACCGGGGCTCCTTAAAAGCCTTAACTCATATAAAATGAAAATTTGATTACTTTTTTTTTTTACTTTTTAAGGCTTTGGGTCCCATAGAGAAGAAATGTGAACTATAAAATAAAATAAATATATAAACAAACCTAGATCTGGTTGCATCTAAGATGATAGAGTAAATGATAAGAGTTGGAAGTACTCTCCAATATTATCCAGTCCAGCCCACTGATAATACAGATAGTTCCTAACTCTAGTCAGCTCCCCACATTCATGGGTGTGGCATTCATAAATTTGCTCATTCATAGGTTTATTGCTACCTCTTCTGAAGCCTGAGACCTCTGCATGGCAGCATTGGGCTTCAGGAGGATGCAACACCAAAAATCACCAGAAACTACTTCTTGATGTTGGCCCCATTTTAGGAGACAACCCCTGGCAGTGAGACCAGGGCAAAACCTATTGGCAGAAACCCAGGCAAATGATAGCCTGAGCTGCCCATTGTGAGTCCTTGCTGAGGTGAGCATACAGATCAGGCCCAATTGAAATTAGCCAGCAAGCAAGGAGAGAAGGTGATTTTCTGCCAAGGAAGATTTTATTATCTGCAGATAAGATGCTAGTTAGTGATTCATTCACAAAATAGATAGCATACAGAATACAGTTTCACAGCCCTTTTTATACACACACTGGCACAGGCTGCAGCCAAGCCTCTAATTCTGACCAGTCACAGGGAGGGGCTTGGCTCACTGGCCAGCGTGGGCTGGGACAAGGGATGATTAAGTGTCGATAAACGAGGTTCCTTTTACTGAACTGGAAAAATAACAAAGTGATTGAGGGCATATCTGGCCCTACCCAAGAATGCTATTGTCTTTATGGGATGGATATGATCTGGCCCATTAAGGGGGCTGATCTGGCAGTCTTAGATCCCAGAGAAACAAAACATCATGTTCTGACATAATCATGAAAAAGACAGAGGTTGGGGTTTGGCTGTAGACATTCAGATTCCTTCCGATGCGAGTGGTCCCGTTCATCAAAGGCGTAGGGTAGTGAATTGCTATTTCCCCAAGGAGCAAGGGAGATTATTTCCCCCACCTGAATAGAAGTATTCTGTTGCAATGTCCAGGTAAAGTTCAAAAATATAGGTGAAACTGGGAACTTGATGAGGAAGTTCCCAGCTTAGTTTCTTTCCCCCCAGGCTATACAATTGTGTGGGACGCAAGACATCTTTGGGTTCAAGAACACGGTTTCCCCAAAAGGAAGGAATGGGGATCTCAGGAGCATAAAACATTAGGTAAACACAACATATAGGCAAAATAGGAACACATAGGGGGAAACATGGAGTGTTTGGGGCAAATTATATACATGAGAGACATAGTTTTCCAAAGTACCTTTAACAAGCCAGGCTTCCCAGTAAGTCATGGTCAGGGGTAATCTACCCCTGGTTGTCATGGCACATCATAAAAACCTTCAGAGGAAAACAATGGCAAGGCATCTAAGAGTGCTCTTTGCCTTTCACTGGGTTAGTGCTCTGGCAGGCGCCAGAGAGAGAAAAAAAGAGGGGGGGGGAAGAGACTTCAGTGTGCGGTGACCTGGCCCAGGTAAACTGGACATCCCAAGGACCTAGGGCTGGTTTTCTCATGTGACATTGAGACTCTGGGTTGCTGTGTGAATGTCCATACAGTTGCCTCATGGTCAAGTGGGTGGAGTACAAGCAGTCTACTTTGCCAACTTCTAGAAGCCAACGCAGTGGTGGGCATCCAAAATCTATTTGCAGGCACTACTATCACTTTTCCCTTTTCAGGTCTTTAGAGAGGAGGAGGGCAGCAATGCCCTCCCTTACCAACCATCATGATAACATGTGTAAGTTTCAGGTGGCAGTAGGCAATGCCTCCTGCTATTGCTTGGTTCCCCCATTAATTCGGGAGGGTGAGAGGGATAAGTGAGATCAGTGCTTCTCCCAGGATTGTCAACCCATCCACCCAAGCTTACCAGTTCTTGGGCTTCATAGGAATTCATAGGAAGGTGAGTGGGGTTGTGATCTTAAATCCTCCCTTTCCTCTCGAGGCATGGGTCTGTTTTGTGAATGCACAGGCCCAGGCCCTAACTCCTGTGAATGTGGTGGGTCTGCTTTACAACATCCCAGAGAGATAGCTGATTGGTATGTACAGTAATGCTAGGTTCAGTTTATGGTAATCTTATGAATGAGAGATATCCAAGACCAAATTATTATCAGCTCTCCTAGATCTCAGAGCCACAGCTTCCTTACTGAATCAATTCTGCTTTTTCTACAGTTTTCCACTTTGCATTATGTGTAATGCCTAATGTCATTTCATGAGTATCCAAAGTATGACAGTCTCATTTTAGTCATATTGGTTTCTAGGGAGAGTTCAGACATGATTTGCTCTAGGCCCCATTTACTTGTCTTTTTAGCAATCCATAGTATCCATATAACTCTTCTGAATATAATATAATAGTATGAACAATCCTGATTTTAGTGTTCAATGATATAATTTTGTACCTTCAGGATCTTGTTGAGTTTCTTCAGAGTTTCCCTTACAAGTCCTGGAACCTTTTTGCACAGGCCTTTTTTGGCCCCTTTTTCCAGTTGTCGACAGGACCTGCCAAGTGTCATCAGACGATGCTGGCTTGGCATCGAGGTCATAGATGTGATGGCCCCCTCCTCTGGGACATCCAACTTCCTTCAGGATCGTCCACTTCGATTTCCAACATCGGGATGTCCCGACTCCCTTTGGGGCATCCCACCTTGGTCCATACTTTCTACCTCCATTGGGAGTCCCACCTCCGTCCAGATGTTCCACTTCCGTCAGGAAGTCGCACTTCCTTTGGGACATCCCACATCTGTCAGGACCATCCACTTCCATTGGAACGTCTTGTTTCCAAGATCTGGGTGTTCCACCTCCTTTGGGATGTCTCCCCTTTGTCAGGATGTACTACCTCCAATGAGAAGTTCCACCACCTTTGGGGCATCCCACCTCTGTCAGAACGCCCCACTACTGTCAGGACGTCCTGTATCTGACATTGGGATGTCCTGTCTCCAAAACTAGGGAGTCCTATCTTTGTTGGGACGTCCTACTTAGTAGATATGATGGGGTCCCTCCGTTGGGATGTCCCACCTTTTGTGCGACATCACACATCCTATGTGACCATCCACTTATGTTGGAACGTCCTGTTTCCAACATTGGGATATCCTGCTTTCAAGATCAAGGATCCCACTTTGATCGGGACTGCCCATCTTTGTTGAGACGTCTCACCTCTGCCAGGACAACTCATTTCTACCAGGATGTCCAACCTCTGTCTCCTAGATTGAAGTGTTCCACATTCATCAGGATGTCCCATCTCTGTTGGGACATCTCATATCCGCCAGGATGTCTCACCTCAGTTGGGATGTTCCACCTCAGTTGGGACATTTCACTTCCACTGGGACGTCCGGTCTCCAAGATCAGGGTGTTCCACCTCTGTTGGGATGTCCCACCAACTTTGGGATGTCCCACATCCTTCAGTAACATCTACTTTAGTCAGGATGCCCTGTTTCCAACATTGAGACAATGCACATGATTGGGACATCTTATCTCCATCGGGACTCCTGCCTACTTAGTGACACAAAGCTGAAGATGTGATGGGCCCACTCCACCGGGACATCCCATCTCCTTCAGACATCCCACATCAGTCGGGACTGTCCATCTTCCGTTTCTGAGATTGGGACATCCTGTCTCTAAGATGGAGGCGTCCTACATTTGTTGGGATGTCCCAGCTCCATCTGGACACCCCAGCTCTGTTGGGATGTCCCACTTAATTACTGACACAAAGTCATAGATGTGATGGACCCCCTCCGCTGGGACTCCCACCTCCTTTGGAATGGCCCACATCTGTTGCAACTGTCCACTTCCATCGGGATGTCCTGTTTCCAACATTGGGACATCCCAGCTCCGTTGGGATGTCCCATCTCCATTGGGAGGTCCTGCTTCTGTTGAGAGTTTCACCTATGCTGTGATATCCCACCTCAGTTGAGATGCATCACCTACTTAGTGACACAGAAACATAAATCTGATGGGCCCCCTCCATGGGAACATCCTCTTCCTTCAAAATTTCCAGAAAAGATGACATCTTCAAAATCTTACATACTTCCAAAATTTGGATATTTCTGACTCAATGGGTTAGGAAAAACCTCAAATTTTCCAGAAAAGGCAATGTCTTCCAAACCTGACATATTTCCAAGATTTGTATTTTTCTGACCTGCTGGGTTAAGAAAAACCTCAAAATTTCCAGAAAAGATGATGTCTTCCAAACCTGACATACGTCCAAAATTTGTCAAGACATTAGAAATTCCCAATGTCTGAGAAATGTCTTAATTTTTCAGAGGCTGTTACACAGACAGACTGGGTATCCTTTATCTGAAGAGTTTGGGATCAGAAGTGTTTTGACTTTAAAAAAACTGGAATATATGTATTTCCATATACATAATGAGATATCTTGAAGATGGGCACTAATTTAAACACAAAAATCATTTATGTTTCATGTATGTTTTTGTGCATGCCCATAAACATAGCCTGAAGATAATGTATACAACACTTTACATAGTTTTGTGCATGTGCATGAAACCAAGTTTCTGCACACTGAACCATCAAAAAGCATGATAAACATAATAAAGCAGAAATGTAATTATCACAGCCACTCATGTGGATAATTTTGATATCTTGGATTGTGGATGTCCAGATCAGGGATGTTTAACCTTGCCAGAGGTTCACCCTTGGCCTACAACGTTTCCAACTGTAGACCCCACCCTCCTTCTTGAAACTCACCACTTCACCATGTAGCATGCTTTTTCTGGAGGTGACAGAGGATAGGACCTCTGAGGATGCCTGCCATAGATGTGGACAAAATGTCAGGAGGGAATGCTGCTGCAACATGGCCATACAGCCTGGAAAACGCACAACAACCCAGTCATTTCGGCCATGAAAGCCTTCAACAACTCGCAGAGGATAGTTTGGACAGTCAAACAGCTTCTGATACTATGTGAAGTCTAAGAGCACATCAGATCTGCAAAATGTCTAGCAATATAGTGCTCCATCTGGTGGCAAGAAAGGTGTCATTAGTCTATATTTTCAAGGCACTGCGATGTCAGAACAGGATAAAAGAATGAGGAAAAAGGAAAAAGATGTAGTGAAACGGGACCACTCCTTTGCTACCCCTAGGCACTACCACTATGACAAGAACCATATCAATCATTCAGCATAGGAACAAGCCATAGGAATTGGCTGCGCAAAGGAGACTTCATACACAAGTCTGAAAAGCAAGTTCAATTCAGTATGAGTTCATATGATAAAAAAGCAAAATCTGTAACAGAAATATGTGAAGCATGCATCCCTGTGTAAATCTGGCCACAGTTCACAAATCAACCTTGAGTTCACTGTTTATTCATGAGTAAGCAAAGCAGATAATGGATTCAAACAACTTTGCTCCTGTCATCTTCTAGTTCCCTTGGATCAAGGCTTCTGACTTTTTCCACTTAAGAACCCTTTCTACCTGATAATTTTTATGCAGTATATAGGTACTGCATATAAAATTGATATAAAAATCAAAACTTACTGATAATAAATCAGCATTTGCACCCTTGATAAATAGGATTTTTTTCTATTTATGAAGTACTGCTGAAGCATTTTCTTCATAGTCCACTATAAACATTGCATGTTGTTGCTAACAGATTTGTGTAAGTATCTAACAGCCAATTTTTTCATGACCCCAATATTGAGCTAAGGAGATCCCATTTGGGGTCAAAACTCACAGTTTAAGAAGCAAACTGTGAGATGTGGGTGGTATTTGTTTCATCTTTTCATTTGTCTATTTGTTTTGTATCGTTCATCCGGATGCACGAAACAAAATATGCTATTTTCGGACGAAACAAAAGGCAACATGAAAGAAAGCTGCACAGTCACTGTGCTTATTTTCGTTTTCCTTTAGTTTAGGCCCCATAACAATAAGCAGGTACTGACAGAGGTCTGCTTTCCCATTACAGCTGATGTGTACCAATGGGTGTTAATAATAATATAAATATTAATAACAACAGTTACTCTGGGGCCCTAAGCTGAGTCTGAGAGAGGTTTGCTTCCCCAAGACAGTTGATGTGTAGCAATGGGTGTTAATAATAATATTAATATTCATAACAATAGTTACTCTGGGACACGAAGCTGGATCAGAGAGAGGTCTGCTTCCCCATGACAGCTGATATGTAACAATTGTTGTCAACAACAACAACAACAATAATAATAATAGCAATAGTTACTTAATGTCACAGAAAAACCTTTATTTACCTTTACCTATATAGATCAAGCAGAGCTGCAGCCAAGGGGGAGGGGGTTTAGGGGTTCAAACCCACCCTGAAAATTTTCAGGTTTTTAAAAAATCTAGTTTACTCATGAATTTTAACTGGTTAACCAAATCTCCATGAGTGTCCACTGAAGTTTATCAATGGAGACTGATTTCTAAATAATTTTGCGTTATGGAACTATTTTTCATGATTAGTTAGAAAAAGGTTTAATCCCCCCCCCCCACATTTTTTTCTGGCTTTGGCCCTGAGATCAAGGGTCCCAAAACTAAGGCCCAGGGGCCAAAGGTGCCTCTCCAAGCTCATTTACCAGGCCCTTGCCCTTAACTTTAGACTTAGGATTGCCCTAAGTCTGCAACGACTTAAAGGCATACAACAACAACAGTCCTAATTAACTTGATTATCTCATTGATCAAAAGCAGACCCACACTCCCTAATGAAAAACTGGTAAGTTTATGTTGGGAAAATTATTCTTTGTTTTAAATACTGTATTATTCTGTCATGTTTTTGCATGACAAATAAGATGTGTGCAATATTGCATATGAATTCGTTTGTGTTTTTTCATAGTCTGGCCCCCCAACAGTATGGGGGACCGTGAACCGGCTCTTATCTTAAAAAGTTTGAGGCTCCCTGATATAGACAGTAAACCATGTATCTTCAACTTGCACAATTCTCTCTGTCACCTTTGCAAAATTTTGCCAAAGCTCAAGAGCACACCCTGCAGTTCTAGAACAAAAAATACAAACAATTTTAACAGGTCCCCTGATTTCGTTTCTGCTTCCACTCAAATTCTGTTCTCTCTTTCCTCTCTCAAAAGAACTACCTTATTCAAAGCTGTTGCTACCCCTTATGTCCTCTTTGTTAATTACTAAATATTTTTGAACTGTTTAAAAGACCATAGCCAAACATTCAACAAGATAGTAATTATCCAAAAATACATCACACAGTCCTAAACGCTTGGGAAGTGTTCGACTTGTGATTTTGTGATACGAAATCCAGCATATCTATCTTGTTTGCTGTGTCATACTATGTTGTTGTGTCAATAATAATAATAATATTAATAATAATAATGTAGGTAGGTAGGTAGGTAAAGGTTTCCCCTGATATTAATGTCCGATTCTGAGGGTTGGTGCTCATCTCCATTTCTAAGCCGAAGAGCCGGAGTTGTCCATAGACACCTCCAAGGTCATGTGGCCAGCATGACTGCATGAAGCGCCATTACCTTCCCGCCAGAGCGGTACCTATTGATCTACTCACATTGGCATGTTTTCGAACTGCTAGGGTGGCAGAAACTGGAGCAACAGCGGGCGCTCACTCTGCTCCCGGGATTTGAACCTGGGACCTTTTGGTCTGCAAGTTCAGCAGCTCAGTGCTTTAACACACTTTGCCACCGGGCCTTCACAATAGCCATGTATAAATATGTGAGGGGAAGTCATAGGGAGGGAAGAACTTCCTCACTGTGAGACCTGTTCAACACAATGGAACTCTCTCTTTGTGTCGAGTGTAGTGGAAGGAGGCTCCTTCTTTGGAGGCTTTTAAGCAGAGGCTGAATGACCATCTGTCTGAGGTGCCAACCTAGCAGTTTGAAAACATGCAAATGTGAGTAGATCAATAGGTACTGCTCCGGCAGGAAGGTCTTCTCTTCTTCTTCTTCTTCTTCTTCTTCTTCTTCTTCTTCTTCTTCTTCTTCTTCTTCTTCTTCTTCTTCTTCGTCTTCTTTTTCTTCTGTGATTGTCTTCCATCTTGGGGGGGGTGTCCGCAGGTGGCTGAAGAGACCTATTCTTGATCTGCATGTTCTCCCGCAGTGAGGACATCGGTTTCCAGGTGGAAGGCCTCCCGGTCAGGGTTGGCTTGACACTCCTTCCTCTTGGCACGTTTCTCCCTTAAGCCCTCCATTTGTACCTCTTCGAACTCCGCAGCACTGCTGGTCACAGCTGACCTCCAATTAGAGCGCTCAAGGGCCAGGGCTCCCCAGTTGTCAGTGTCTATGCCACAGTTTTTAAGGTTGGCTTTAAGTCCATCCTTAAATCTCTTTTCCTGCCCACCAACATTATGTTTCCCGTTCTTGAGTTCGGAGTAGAGCAACTACTTTGGGAGACAGTGATCGGGCATTCGGACAACGTGGCCAGTCCAGCAGAGTTGATGGCGTAGGAGCATCGCTTCAATGCTGGTGGTCTTTGCTTCTTCCAGCATGCTGACATTTGTCCGCCTGTCTTCCCAAGAGATTTGCAGGATTTTTCTGAGGCAGCGCTGATGGAAACTCTCCAGGAGTTGGGTGTGATGTCTGTAGACCGTCCACGTTTTACAGGCATAGAGCAGGGTTGGGAGGACAATCTATATATATATAAACTAGCTGTGCCCGGCCACGCGTTGCTGTGGCGAAGAATGGTGGTATGGGAAATAAAGTATTGAGGAATTGGTGGTAGTTAAGGTAAAGGGTAAACGTTTTCCTCGGACATTAAGCCCAGTCATGTCTGATTCTGGGGGTTGGTGCTCATCTCCATTTCTAAGCCGAAGAGCCGTCGTTGTCCGTAGACTCCTCCAAGGTCATGTGGGATGACTGCATGGAGCGGCGTTACCTTCCCACCGGAGCAGTACCTATTGATGCACTCACATTTACATGTTTTTGAACTTCTGGGTTGGCAGAAGCTGGGGCTAACAGTGGGGGCTCTGTCAGTTCCCCCAATTCAAACCTGCAGCCTTTCGGTCCAGAAGTTCAGCAGCTCAGCGCTTTAACATGCTGTGCCATCAGGGGACATTATTTCCTAAAGGTTGTGAATATGCAATATTTCTGATTGTTTTTTTTTTGTCTGTTGGAGGCAAGTATGAATGCTGCAATTAGGAAAAATGATTAGGATGTAATGGCCTTGCAGATTTAAAGCCTAGCTGTTTCCTCCCTGAGTGATTTGTTTGTTGGGAGGTGTTAGCTGGCCCTGATTGTTTCCTGTCTGGAATTACCTTGTTTTCAGAGTGGTGTTGTTTGCAATATTTTATATGCTTCTACTGTCTGTGGCCCTGAGAAAACAGAGGATTGGCCAGACTTTGATGATGGGAATCCTTTGTTGGGAGGTGTTAGCTGGCCCTGATTGTTTTCTGTGTGGAATTCCCCTATTTTCAGAGTGTTGTTCTTTATTTAGTGTTCTGATTTTAGAGATTGTATTGTTCTGTTTTATTATACCACATTAATTTTTTTATATTCTGATTTTAGTGTTTTTGAATACTTGGAGCCAGATTGTATTCATTTTCACGGTTGACCGCAACACAATAATAATAATAATAATAATAATAATAATAGTAAGGATAGTAATAATAAGGACTTTGGTAATACATAGTGCTTCACTGCCTTCTCAGCTTCCTTTCTGGAAGAATCCTTTCTTGGGAGGTGTTAGCTGGCCCTGATTGTTTCCTTTGTGGAATTTCCAATTTCCTTGCTTTCTTTACTTTCTTTATTTCTTTATTTCTTTATTACTGTCCTGGTTTTAGAGATTATATTGTTCTGCATTATTCTATCCTAGAAATTATTTCATATCAAAGTAGAATCTCACTTATCCAACATTCGCTTATACAATGTTCTGGATTATCCAACACAATCTGCCTTTTCATAATCAATGTTTTTGTAGTCAGTGTTTCAAATTCATTGTGATATTTTACTGGTAAATTTGTAAATACAGTACAGTAGAGTCTCACTTATCCAACATAAGTGGGCTGGCAAAATGTTGGATAACCGAATATGTTGGATAATAAGGAGGCGTTAAGGAAAAGCCTATTAAATATCAAATTAGGTTATGATTTTACAAATGAAACACCAAAACATCATGTTAGACAACAAATTTGGCAGAAAAAGTAGTTCAATACGCAGTAATGCTATGTAGTAATTACTGTATTTATGAATTTAGCACCAAAATATCACGATATATTGAAAACATTGACTACAAAAATGCATTGGATAATCCAGAACGTTGGATAAGCGAGTGTTGGATAAGTGAGACTCTACTGTAATTACTACATAGCATTACTGCGCATGGAACTGTTGTCGACCGCGTTTGGGGGATCGGGCCCCTTTAGAAGGAAGCCGATCCGGTCCTGAGGGAACGGACCTTGGCGAAGCCAAAAGAAGAATATAAGCCGCAATACAACCTGAAGCCTGAAATGAAGAAGGTCCGCCAAGTTGAAGGAAAATCCGCCAAGGAGTTTTTATTGAGCAATTCAGCTGAAAAGGACGCTAATAGCGATCATTCAATCTACTAGCGTAACATATGTTTCAAATAAAGTCATATTTATACAATGTTTCGGTCTGATAGCCCTTTGAATTTCCCGCCCCGCTTCCCTGCCCATCTGATCGCGGATAGGCTGAGAGGTTGAACGAGGCGGGCTTTCGTTTCCCGCCTTGCCCTGCTGGCCCAATGGGGAGCCGTTTTTTGTCCCCCCTCGGGCCAATCAGAGAGGAGGAGGCGGGAGCTATAGAAACAATGCGGTGACCGGACAGGAAACATCGGATTAATTCTGGCCCAGCCAATTTCTAAAGGAATTAATGACACCCATCAAGGATGTCCGGGGTCCTGTCACGTTCGCAGATTTTAGATATGTCTTTGGGGTGTCAGACAGGAAGTGGTGATGGGTGGTGATGAGCCATCATTGACGGCCCCACAGGGTGCCTTCCTGCGGCGTCCTGGCCTGAGATGTGACAATGTTTGCCTTGGGGGCGAGTCACCTTTAGGAGTTTGGTGACTCGCCCTATATTGTCCATGCGATCGGAATGAGATGGGATTAAACTGTGGCAGATTATCCTTTTGTTTTTGGGAAGGGAGGTCTGAGTCATGGGGCTAGAGTTCAGGTTGGGGTCATAATATTTCCCATTTGATTTCATGATCTGCCAATTATATGGGATAAAATGAAAATTAAAAATAAAGTTGGAATATAAACCCAGCTGGGAAAAACACATATTTTCCGGGGATCCCAAAGAGTATAAATACATATAGGCAGATAGGCAGCTTTCAAGAAAAGGAGAATCCATAAAGGTGGGTGACATTGCATAAAGGGGAATCATGAATGATATAAACAATCGATATAAGTAATAGGAAACATTTGATCAGAACGAAGTTCACAACATCTGGGGAATTCAACATAGAAGTGGGGTTCAAACAACATGATTTCACAATCCATGAAGTTGTTATCTCTTGCCTCAGAATGCAGGGATAATCCACAGTAAACTCCAGTAAAAAGTCTCAATCACCTTCTACTATAAATATATGGAATATAGAACATAAAGTCTTGATTTTTGAACTATCTTTTACAAAGTCCTGGAGGGGAGGTCACCTCGATCACATTTTCCCCCCTTCGGGGCTTGGAAATGGCTATGAACATTTCCCAAAGCCCCGACATTTCACTGCATGCAGGGCCTCTGCCTTGGTAGATCAGATTGTGCCTTTTTGTTGGAGGGCAGGAGCTTGAAGAGGTGAAAGCTGAGGTTCAGTCAGTGGTGGGTGATCCCATGGTGTTGAAACAGATGTCCCTTGGTCTGGAGTCATGGGAAATGGAGCATGAAGGTGGAGGTGGTGAGGGCTGGGGATGATGGAGGCTGTGATGCAGTACTCCCATTTGGCTGCCTTTTCTTGGCTGCAGCTTGGGCCCCCCTTTGTAGTTGGCAGCTGGGGGCAACTGGGCACAGCTTCTGCGCCTCACAGCACGGCGCCTCCTGGTGACTGCAGGCAGGTCCAGCACTCCAACAGAGGAGACGGAAAGGAGAGAGTGCCTAGGGAAACTAAGGACAGATTATAAGCCCCCCTCCCTCCCGTGGTGGGGTTAGTCAGGGAAGTCACTCATACCTTGTGAGGGCTCCAGCAGTCCTGGGGTCCTTCTTTGGCACAGCTCTGGTGAAAGTGGAACATCCTTCCCTCATGGTGGTCACTGGTAGAATCCTGTTCATTTCTTCTGGGACATCTTCTGCCATGGCGGCCAATTCTGTCCCCTGGTGATGTCATGAGGGCCTCCTTGGCAGTGTCAAAGGCAGACCTGCACTCAGTAGCCCTTTGCCAGGGCAGAACCAGGCCAGCTGGAGGGCACCATACGGTGGTCTGGCCATAAAAGCCTGCCATGTGCAAGAATCCTTTCAGCAGTGTCTTAGTCTCTAGCCCCTGAGCCAGGCAGATGGGGCTGCTTCCCCCGTGGGGGTCTCAGATCAGCCACAGGTGGGGCTGTCTCTTCTGGGTGACTGGGGGTCCGGGCTTACCCTCACAGGACCATCTCCAATGGCCTCTGAGTTCTAGCTGCTGCATGAAATCCACAGCGCACTCCGAGAGCCCCTACCCAGGTCTTAGAACTGTTCATGGTGGCAGGTATGGATTATGGGTCTTGCAGTCTGGTCTGATGTCCTCAGTCAGGTGGTTGGGTCCGGTCCTCTGGATCTCTTCAGCTGTGCCTGGAAGGTCCCCTGGACTCTGTACTGCCCCCCCTCATAATTAAAGGCAGTTAGAGGGATTTTTTAAAACATTCACACGCATGCACTCAGGGAAAGGGAGGGAGAAGGACCCGAAAGGAAGAAAGGAGATTGTTGGGGAACAGTGGAGAGTGAAAGAGTGCCTTCACTATAAAAGTAAACCAGGATTTTGACTGAATGTTTATAAGGAGAAATGGGGATGCTGGGAAGGAAGGGGGGGGGGGAACTTTGAAAAAGGAGAATGTTGAAGTGCATTTCGGCCTAGGAAAACATGAAGTGGAAGAGAGAGAGAGAGAGAGAAAAAAAACTCACATATAGAAAAATACATCAATTCTTCCATCCCCCCCCTTTTCTCTCTAAGATAAGGGAGGCTTGAGGAGAGAGAGACAAGAAAAAGTTAAAACCACAGAAGCAGCAGGTTTTCTCTGGGGGGGGGGGGGGTCTCACAAAATATTAGGGCTTGAACCTTTGAAAATAGGGAGGTGAGATGGCACAGAAGAAAAGGGAGAGAGAGAGAGCATAGCACTAAGCTAGTCCATTCCAGCCCTCCTTCCCAGAAAACTATATATCACTGGTGGCTTTTAAGGCAAAGGGATGAGTAGAGAAGAGTTTACAGGCCACACATTACATAAACACACAAAATTTAACCAACACTTTTCTGGGAGTCCCCCTTCCCCCACCCAAATCCTTTGCCATGCTTCCCAGATGGGAAAGAAAGAAAAAGGGGAAATTAAGAAACAGAAGCGGCTAAAGGAATGGCCCCCCTCCCCCCTTTTGTAAGGACCAAAGGAAATATAAGACAACACTGAGGTAAAATCTTAGGGATAGTGTCTAGAAAATGGGAACAAAGGGAAATAAGGGATTTTAAAAGGTGAGAAGAGAGGAAGGAGAGGAGAAATGGATTTGAGATTTGAGGGAGAGAGAGAGATTTTCACTCAGGCCGGGGAAGAGAAAGAGAGAGAAAAGAAAAAAAGGGTACAATTTGAGGGTAGGCAAGGCAGAATATCAAGTTGGAGAAGATTTGATTTGAAAGAAGGAAGCAATCCTTGGAGAACTATAGATCTTGGTGGCAGGCTTCAGGACTGAATCTTCTCCCCCCTTTGCCCCTCCAAAAACAGGAAGAGGAAAAAAGTGTCCTCTTTGCACAATCTCCCCGCGGCCCCTCCTTCTCCTGTCTCTCCAAGAGAGGAATGAGCGCAGAGAGAGAGAGAGAGAGAGAGAGAGAGAGAGAGAGAGAGAGAGAGAGCCTGGTGGGGGCAAGAGAAGGAGGGGGATGGTGGGGCGATTCTTCCCATCTGAGGAAAACTCAGAATGTGGCAGGAGTTGAGTGGCAGGGGCAGATACAATTTGGGGGGGGGGGGCATCAGGCTTCAAAGGAACGGCTGGGATGGGGGCTGAGAGAGTGTGAACAGTGTTTTGGATCAGGTGTGTTTCGGGGTGAGAGGGGAGGGGGCTGGGAGCCCTCCTTCACGTTAGACTGGGCTGAACTCTCTGGAGGGGAATTTCTTGGGGGGGGGGGATCCCTGAAGTAAGGGTTCCCTTGGAAGGCCAATTTGGGAGTCCTGGATCAGTGTAGGACTCAGGGTGAGGAGAAAAGGTGGGGATGGGGATTGGAGGAGGGGGCTGATGGGGTGGGGAGAAGGCAAGCAAATGTGTCCAGAAAATCCTCTGGAGGAGGGGGTAAGGGGAAAAGGGTCTAGGGGGGAATCTTTGGGGGGCTGTTTTTGGAGCCCAAATCTCTGCATGGGAAGACGTGGGCCCCCCTCCCCCCCTCCGATTCTCTCCCTGGCTTAGGGCCATGTACATTGCAGCATAAGCAAGTTGGGACCACTTGCCCTCCCCCTGGCGAGTCACCTTAGGTCAACACTCCGAATTCGGCGACTCGAGCAAAAGGGGGGGGGGGGCAAGCTGTTCCCCCTTCAAGGGCCACAAGGGGCCACTTATGTGCTCTGAGTTAGCCCAACCTGGCCTGCACCATGTTTTTCGATGCAAAGCCCACCCCAATTGGCCAGGATCTTTCCCAATGGAGAATCCCTGGGGATGTCTGCTGGGGTGGGACACCCTAGACGTGCTTGAACAAACACCCATCCTTGGCTCAGCCCCTGCCCAGTACCTGACAGTTAATGGAGTAACGACTCACCCACCGGCTGGATGCAACTCGTCCTTTCAAGAGTTCTCCCTACACCAAGGCTGAATGGCTGGCGTTCGTGGGATCCGCAGGTGCCCCGGGAACACAATCGTTCCCCTACCCCACGATCCTAGAACCTGTAATCTTACAAGCCAGACTGTTCTCACACACCACCGGGCGCCAGATGTTCCCGCGTTTCACCAGGAATTTGTTACCGAGCCCTGATCCGAAGTGCAATACCTCCAGAACTCCGCCCACCTGGGTCTTAACAACGGGGCCGGTTCCCTTTTATTTTTACAGGGCGTCCCCTGTTTCACGTTGGCGCCTTTCCTTCGAGGAGCTAAAAATCTGCTTCCTCCTATCTGGCTCCTTTGTTCAGTACCCTGAATCAGATCTAGAGAGAGAAAGGGACTGCCAGAGAAATTTGGGTGTGAAATGAGGTCAAATTGTTGGTCGGAGGGCCCTCCTTGCAGCCGTTTCTCTCCCCAACCTGTTCCAGAATATCTGGACCAAGGTCGCCGCTTGGAATTTTAGCCTAGAAATTGATCTTTGGAACTTCCAAGCAAGTCCCTTCGTGGTAAAGCCAAATTATGTTGTCGACCGCGTTTGGGGGATCGGGCCCCTTTAGAAGGAAGCCGATCCGGTCCTGAGGGAACGGACCTTGGCGAAGCCAAAAGAAGAATATAAGCCGCAATACAACCTGAAGCCTGAAATGAAGAAGGTCCGCCAAGTTGAAGGAAAATCCGCCAAGGAGTTTTTATTGAGCAATTCAGCTGAAAAGGACGCTAATAGCGATCATTCAATCTACTAGCGTAACATATGTTTCAAATAAAGTCATATTTATACAATGTTTCGGTCTGATAGCCCTTTGAATTTCCCGCCCCGCTTCCCTGCCCATCTGATCGCGGATAGGCTGAGAGGTTGAACGAGGCGGGCTTTCGTTTCCCGCCTTGCCCTGCTGGCCCAATGGGGAGCCGTTTTTTGTCCCCCCTCGGGCCAATCAGAGAGGAGGAGGCGGGAGCTATAGAAACAATGCGGTGACCGGACAGGAAACATCGGATTAATTCTGGCCCAGCCAATTTCTAAAGGAATTAATGACACCCATCAAGGATGTCCGGGGTCCTGTCACGTTCGCAGATTTTAGATATGTCTTTGGGGTGTCAGACAGGAAGTGGTGATGGGTGGTGATGAGCCATCATTGACGGCCCCACAGGGTGCCTTCCTGCGGCGTCCTGGCCTGAGATGTGACAATGTTTGCCTTGGGGGCGAGTCACCTTTAGGAGTTTGGTGACTCGCCCTATATTGTCCATGCGATCGGAATGAGATGGGATTAAACTGTGGCAGATTATCCTTTTGTTTTTGGGAAGGGAGGTCTGAGTCATGGGGCTAGAGTTCAGGTTGGGGTCATAATATTTCCCATTTGATTTCATGATCTGCCAATTATATGGGATAAAATGAAAATTAAAAATAAAGTTGGAATATAAACCCAGCTGGGAAAAACACATATTTTCCGGGGATCCCAAAGAGTATAAATACATATAGGCAGATAGGCAGCTTTCAAGAAAAGGAGAATCCATAAAGGTGGGTGACATTGCATAAAGGGGAATCATGAATGATATAAACAATCGATATAAGTAATAGGAAACATTTGATCAGAACGAAGTTCACAACATCTGGGGAATTCAACATAGAAGTGGGGTTCAAGCAACATGATTTCACAATCCATGAAGTTGTTATCTCTTGCCTCAGAATGCAGGGATAATCCACAGTAAACTCCAGTAAAAAGTCTCAATCACCTTCTACTATAAATATATGGAATATAGAACATAAAGTCTTGATTTTTGAACTATCTTTTACAAAGTCCTGGAGGGGAGGTCACCTCGATCACAGAACTACCTTTTCTGTCAAATTTGTTGTATAATATGATGTTTTGGTGCTTAATTTGTATAACGATTACCTAATTTGATGTTTAATCAGCTTTTCCTGAATCCCTTCTTATTATCCAATATATTTACTTATCCTGCTGGCCTGTTTATGTTGGAGAAGTGAGACTCTACTGTATATTTCTAATCTTATATTATCTGCTCAGAACTGGATTATATGAGGCCCTTTCTTCACAGTTGTATAAAATGCACACTGAAGTTGATTATATGGCAGTGTGGAGTCAAGATTATATAGCTTATATGGCAGTGTGGAGTCAAGGTTATATAGCTGTGTGGAAGGGCCTTGAGTCTACACTGCCATATAATCCAGTGCAAATTAGATAATCTCTGGAAGAAGTCTAAGTGAGGCCTAAATCTGCCTGTCCCCTAACTGAAACCTGGCTGTCCCTTGGTTGCTAGGCAACGAAGTGGGCAGAGATTAGCCCTCTAAACTGGCAGCAATTGGATAAAAACAATTATTGCTCTCCCTCTAATTAGGACTTTATTTTTCTTTTCTTTTTTTGTATCAACCTAGAGGCGTGGATGATGGGTTGTGTTGTCAAATTTCGAGGTTGGGGGGCCTGTAGTTTTGTTGTTTTGTCCACTGCCCTGATGCCATCACTCTTTTATATATATAGAAGAGTAATGAAATTTCAGCCTAGGACAAAACAGCAAAACTACACATCCCAGAAACACTAAACTTGGCAGCACAACCCCTCATCCATGCCTCTACGTTCATACAACAAAAAGAAAAGAAAATTTAAGTCCTAATTAGAAGGAGATGGATAATTGTTTTTATCCAATTGCTGCCAGTTAGAAGGCTAAGTTCTGCCCACTTGGTCTCCTAGCAACCCACTCAGCCCCGGGGACAGGCAGAGTTAGGCCTCAGGCTTCTTCCACACTGCCTATAAAATACAGATTATCTGATTTGAACTGGATTATATGGCAGTGTAGACTCAAGGCCCTTCCACACAGCTATATAACCCATTTATAATGGACTTCATGTCAGGGGAAAACCTTTACCCTTTACCTTAGCTACCACCAATTCCTCAATACTTTATTTCCCATACCACCATACTTCGCCACAGCAACGCGTGGCCGGGCACAGCTAGTGGCTGTATAAACAAGCATCTTGGCATCTCTACGGATCGAGAAACAGTTCGAAAACATGAAAATGTGAGTAGATCAATAGGTACAGCTCTGGCAGGAAGATAACTGCACTCCATGCAGTTATGCCGGCCACATGACCTTGGAGGTGTCTACGGACAACGCCGGCTCTTCGGCTTGGAAATGGAGATGAGCACCAACCCCACAGAGTCGGACACGACTGGACTTAATGTCAAGGGGAAAACTTTATCTTTCCCTAAAGTTTAAGAAACCCTGTCCTAGCGGGTTATTCTCTTTTCTCGCCTCCTCCTCCTCCGGGAGGATTCAATGAGCCCTCCTCAATCTGACGCCCTCCGACTCTTGGCATTGGTGGCCATTGAAGAAGCTGGCAGGGGCTTTTGGGAGTTGGAGGTCCAAACAGCTGGAGGGCGACAGGTTGAGGAGGCCGGGATGAGGATGGCGCCAGGGCAGAGGGGAGACTGGTGGAGAGAGGGGGGGAGGGAGGGAGGGAGGGGGAGAGAGCAGCCTCCCTTTCGACCTCCTCGGCCTCCCTCCCTCCTTTCTGTCTCGCTTGTCCTGACGGCGCGCTCCTCGGACCATGTTGGACGCCGTGAAGATGGGGCAGCCGCTTTCTCCGAAGATCTCTCTCGCCTCCTCTTCCTCGCTGGGTGAGTGCCTTGCGTCTCCGGACAGGGCAGCCTCTGTCCCTTGCCTTCCTTTCCCTCCTTCGGGGAAAAAACCCGCCCGCTCCTCCAAAAAAAGGGTTCCCAACGCATTATAATTATTATATACTAACATATCCCAGTTGCTATCATTCTTGGTCCTGTGCAGACTGGGGATGTTTAGGTTGGAATGTTGGCATCTCCTTCTTTGAAGGCTTTGAAACATAGCTTGGATGGCGATCTGACTGGAGATCGTGTTTGACTGGAAATCTCGTATTGTGTGTGTCTTCTAACTCTACCATTCTATGAATAAGGATCTCTGTCTACAACAGGCATGGGCAAACTTTGGCCCTCCGGGTGTTTTGGACTCCAACTCCCACAATTCCTAACAGCCGGTAGGCTGTTAGGAATTGTGGGAGTTGGAGTCCAAAACACCCGGAGGGCCAAAGTTTGCCCATGCCTGGTCTACAATAACGTTCCAGAAGCATTCTCTCCTGACGTTTCGCCCACATCTATGGCAGGCATCCTCAGAGGTTGTGAGGTCTCTTGGAAACTAGGCAAGTGGGGTTTATATATCTGTGGAATGTCCAGAAAGAACTCTTGTCTGTTTGAGGGAAGTGTGAATGTTGCTACTGATCGCCTTGATTAGCCTTGCAGATTCAAAGCTTGGCTGCTTCCTGCCTGAGGGATTCCTTTGTTGGGGGGAACTGTTGGAGGCAAGTGTAAATGTTGCATTTGAATAGCCTTGCAGCTTCAAAGCCTGGCTGCTTCCTGCCCGAAGGAATCCTTTGTTGGGAGGTGTTAACTGGCCATGATTGTTTCTTGTCTGGAATTCCCCTGTTTTCTGAGTGTTGTTCTTTATTTACGGTCCTGATTTTAGAGTTTGTTTTTTTTAAAAAAAAAAAATACTGCTAGCCAGATTTTGTTCATTTTCATGTTGCGACAAGAGTTCTTTCTCCCACCCTGAACAGTCCACAGATAAATAAACCATGAAAGCCTTCGACAACACAGTCCTTACTTTAGTCTTTAAGGATCAACGCCTATTAAATACTATTTTTACTGAGAGATATTTATAATGCTTTGAATCAAAGAATCTAAGCTTAAAGTAGGCGCGTTTAGGCAGATATATGCGATATAATTATTGCAACTTATATAATCCCAAATCCTGAAAGCGGATGTTGACACTGTGTCACTGACTACATATTATCCGCTACCAGCATTTCAGTTTCCCCCCGCATTTTACCCTTTCCACACAGCCCTCAGAATATCAAGGCAGGAAATCCCACAATATCCGCTTTGAATTGGGTTATCTCAGTCCACACTGCTATATATTCCAGTTCAAAGCAGATAATGTGGGTTTTTCTGCCTTGGTAATCTAGGTTATATGGCTGTGTGGAAGGGTCCCTAAAGAAGGGGTGGTGTCTCCTTCTTTGGACTCCAATTTTATTTGCATCCCTAGACTCATTTGGAAGAGGAAAACATAGTAAAATAAACGTGTCGGGGGGAAAAGGGGAATATACATCCACAAAATCCACTCCAGTATAATAGGGCCGTTCTTAGGCTGGATCTACACTGCCCTATATCCGAGGATCTGATCCCAATGTATCTCCTTATCTCGGATTATATGGCAGTGGAGACTCATATATAATCCAGTTCAAAGGGATCAGATCCTGGGATATAGGGCAGTGCAGAGCCAGCCTCAGTCACAAGACAAATAATAATTATTAAATTATATATAATAAATAATATAAAATATAAATAATTACTAAACATATCTAGTTTCCTCCTTTTAGTTTGTAAAAGATTGGTTCCAGGCATCTTTCCCCGCAATATTTACCATTACACAATCATTCTGGGTTTTATTATTTTGCAAACCTGTCTTTTTCTTTAAAATAAGCGCTTCAGGTCCCTAATAATAATAATAATAATAATAATAATAATAATAATAATAATAATAATAATAATAATAATAATAATAATTTTTTTTATACCCCGCCACCATCTCCCCGAAGGGACTCGGGGCGACTTACAAGAACATACAACAAAATACAACAACTAAAACACAGCGGAAGATTTTGTGTTTGTGGTCTGTTTTGCCTGAGAATTCTGATAGCAAAAAGGGCATTTTTTTAATCTTTGAGCTGCATACCTGGTTATGTCGCTTTTTGATACTCCAGAAAATCAATGCCCATTAGTAAATGCTCACTAGTTGATTTTCCAGACCCAGTACAGTACCTGGTTGTGTTGCAGTATTGTGGATTGTGTGAGCAGCCTAAAGGAATTGTTAGTTTCAGGGTTTTCTGACACTAGTTAGCAGTTTACTACCATATCTGACAAATCTTGTTAGATCTCTTCGGCTACCTCCACACAGCTGAATAAAATCCACATTGAACTGGATTATATGGCAGTGTGGACTCAGATAACCCAATTCAAAGCAGATATTGTGGGATTTTCTGCCTTGATATCCTGGGTTATATCAACGGGTTATATAACGGAAAATAAAATCAGGATCACCAATTGCTATGATGCCGCCATTAATTTTGCTCATTTATCCTGTGCCACTAAATGAGTGTCACTCAGAATCAACTATTCCCCGGTCCGTTTTAATGTTAATTACATTTTATTTCATCTCAGAAATAACTATAATCATAATTTAACGAAAAGGGGGAGAGAACCCTTTGGATTTCAACACGCTTTGGTTTTTTTCTCTACTGAATATATGCACAGAGTGTTTCCTATTCTGAATCAATGCCTGTCCAGCAGCTTCTTTAAAAACGGCCAGGAGAAACAGAGGGAGAAATAGCCACCCGAAAGTCGCAAAACACCGCTTTTTAAATACAAAGAGGAGGCGCAACTTGTTTTTTGTGAGGGTAAACACGCAAAACCAGTTTGTTCCTTTCTGAAAACGAAAGCGGGATCTAATTGGTCTACTATCTCGAGAGAAAGGCTGTCAAAACGCGATTAAAGATAAAAACATTGGGAAAAGGCAAGGAGAAAAATATCCCCGGTTGTTAATCCCCCCCAAAAGCCCGAAAAATAGGCTTCGTTCAACAAAATTCAAAACAACAATGGCGAGGAGGAAGAGGAGGAAGGAGTGCACCCCAAACTCTGCTTGATAGTTTAGCACCAGTTGGACAGAATGCTCTCTTGTAATCTTGTTTACAAGTCTTGTAGGGCAAATCGCTCCAAAAACGCTATCCATATCCATTCCAAGGCTGCTCTTGTCCCACAAACCAAGACAAGACACAACTGAGAGAAGTTGCCCTTCCCTTAAGAGCAATACCACCTCTGAATCCAGTCCTACCCTATGTTGCCATGTAGGAAAAACACAATCAGAGCCCCCCCGACAAATGGTCATCCCACCTCTGCTTAACCTCCAAAGAAGGGGCACCTCCACCACACTCTGAGGCAGCGAGTTCCACTGTTGAACAGCTCTTGTGATCAGGGAGTTCTTCCTAATGTTTAGGTGGAATCTCCTTTCCTGTCATTTGAACCCATTGCTCCAAATCCTAATTTCCATGGGCAGCAGAAAACAAGTTGGGTTGCTGTGTGTTTTCCATGTTGTATGGCTATGTTCCAGAAACATTCTCTCCTGATGTTTCGCCCACATCTATGGCAGGCATCCTCAGAGGTGTGAGGTCTGTTGGAAACTTGGCAAGAGGGGTTTTGTATATCTGTGGAATGTCCAGGGTGGGAGAAAGAACCTTTGTCTGCCTCAGGCAAGCAGGAATGTTGTCATTGATTGCCTTGATTAGGATTTAATGGCATTGCAGATTCAATGCCTGGCTGCTTCCTGCCTGGGGGAATCCATCGTTGGGAGGTGTTAGCTGGCCCTGGTTGTTTATTGTCTGGAATTCCTAGTTATTGAGTGTTGTTCCTTATTTACTGTCCTGATTTTCGAGTTTTTTAATACTGGTAGCCAGATTTTGTTCATTTTCATGGTTTCCACCTTTCTGTTGAACTTGTCCATATGTTTTTGGATTTCAGTGGCTTCTCTTTGTAGTCTGACATGGTAGTTATTAGAGTGGTTCAGCATTTCTGTGTTCTCAAATGATATGCTGTGTCCAGGTTGGTTCATCAAGTGCTCTGTGATGGCTGACTTCTCTGGTTGAGTCAGTCTGCTGTGCCTTTCAGGTTCCTTGATTCGTGTTTGGACAATGTTGTCCAAACCAAACACCAATTCGTGTTTGGTGGGATATTCATTGAAAAACTATAGCAAAATGTGCTGCATGATGTCCCACCAAAACAAAGTTTGGGCAGTTTAATAAAACGGATTCCATGTGTTTATGATAGAACCAATTTGGAAAGGACAGTTATAACCCAGGAACAAACATTGTGTTACATAGTGTAATATATTTATATTATATACAACTTGTGCAATATGTTATATAAATATAACAATATTGATAAACAGTAATGCACAAAATATAATGTAGGATTTTCTGCTTTGAAATTCTGGGTTATAGGGCTGTGTGGAAGGGCTCTCAGAGAGCCCAGCTCAAAGCAGATATTGTGGGATTTTCTGCCTTGATATTCTGGGATATAGGGCTGTGTGGAAGGACCCTAAGTAATGTTTATATAACCCAGTTTAGATAACCCAGTTCAAAGCAGATCTTCTTACTTCTTAGGCGTTCGAGGACGATTGTCTTCCATCTTGGGGTGTGTCTGTAGATGGCAGTATCAAAGTAGATACTGTATTGTGGATTATCTGCCTTGATATTCTGGGAGCCCTTCCAGACAGGCCCTATATCCCAGGATCTGGTCCCAGGTTTTCTGCATTAAACTGGATTCTGTGAGGTCTCTTCTGCACAGCTGAATAAAATCCCACATTCTGCTTTGAACTGGAATATATGGCAGTGTGAGCTCAGATAACCCAGTTCAAAGCAGATATTGTGGGAGATTCTGCCTTGATATTCTGGGCTATATGGCTGTGTGGAAGGGCCCCTCAGTCTCCACTGTCAGATAATTTGGGATTGTCAGAAAAACTGAGCTCAGATCCTGGGATATAGGACCTGTGTGGAAGGGCCCTTAGAGAGCTGGGCTCTCGATATTTGGTGCCCACTCGCTCTTGAGGAAAGCAACGGCCTTGCACTGCTAGGGAGTTGCCTCAGGGCGGGGTTCCCGGATGTTGCGGACCCCAAGGTGTCCCTAGGCCAAGGAGGAAAGGACTCTGGAGGCAGCCCCGCCCCTCAGCGAGTGACGCCCTCCTCCTCTTTCCCCCCTTGTTGCAGGGGGAGCGGCCCAGCGGCACGCGGCGTGCGCGGGCTGCGGGGGCCTCATCGCGGAGCGCTTCCTGCTGAGCCTCGACGACGGCCTGTGGCACGAGCGCTGCGTGCGGTGCGCCTCCTGCCGGGAGCCCCTACGCAGCACCTGCTTCTTCCGCGACCGGAAGCTCTACTGCCGCCTCGACTACCACAAGTAAGTGCCCCTCTCCCCGCGCACGCTCACGCGCTCGCTTGTTTACCCACCTGCCTCGTGCGCCACGGGGCGGGGCCTCTCGCATCCTTTGCCAAGGGAAAAGGGTTTCCCCGCTTCTTTTTCCCTGGGAGGAAACGTTAAGCTCCGCCCCCTTCACCTGAGCTAAAACCGCTCGAGTGAAGTTTCCCGCCTGTTCTGTGAGGAGGGAGCGCGCGCAATGCAGGCTCCTTGGACCGGTTAGCTTGGAGCAAGCATGGACAAACTTTGGCCCGCCAGGTGTTTTGGACTTCAATTCCCACAATTCCAAATATCTACAGTATATTGCTGACCTTCCAAAACTACTAAATTATCTTCTAAAATTTTGTTCTTAAGGCCTCACAGAGTGGAATCAAAGACCAAATCTGAAATCAAGTCTGTGTGCAAAGATTTTGACCATTCACGTTGTCTGTTGCCACCTGAAGTGAATTTTTATTCCTAGTCCACCCCAATGACTAATTTAATAAAATAATGGTCATTATCTGATTGGTGTTACAGTAGAGTCTCACTTATCCAACATAAACGGGCCGGAAGAACGTTGGATAAGCGAATATGTTGGATAATAAGGAGGGATTAAGGAAAAGCCTATTAAACATCAAATTAGGTTATGCTTTTACAAATTAAGCACCAAAACATCATGTTATACCAAAAATTTGACAGAAAAAGTAGTTTAATACACAGTAATGCTATGTAGAAATTACTGTATTTACAAACTTGGCACCAAAATATCACGATGTATTGAAAACATTGACTACAAAAAAGCGTTGGATAATCCAGAATGTTGGATAAGCGAGTGTTGGATAAGTGAGACTACTGTATATTGAGAAACATTTTACTGTAGGAAGAAAACTAATGCAAACCACAAAATAAGCCACTACACCATCACCCCCTGATGAATGATGTGTATGCTCAAAGGGTTGCCATTCAAAATTCACTGGAAATACTAATAGACAAACAGAATTAGATGCTGACCATTCTGGTTAAATATGTTTGTTGTTGTTTATTCATTCAGTCGCTTCCAACTCTTTGTGAACTTGTGGACCAGCCCACACCAGAGCTCCCTATCGGCCATCGCCACCCCCTGTCAAGGACAGAACGCCACCAGATAAGATTCAACACAGTTTATTAAAGATACAGAACCAAAAAATGCTCATAAAAAACAAAGAGCTAGGCAAACACTCGCCTTCAATATGAAAAGTCACTCAAAACGGTTCAAAAGATAAACCGGATTAAACAGGAGTTTAATCCGGGTTAAACCAAAAATGCTTACTTCAGCCTGGCACTTTAAACAAACAAAAGCTGGTAAACAAAGATTCAACAAAACATAAATACTGGCAGCAGATTCCTCTCTGCTACTCAACAGCTGTGGTTGAGTAACTAAGTTGTTACTCCTCCGTGCAGCGGGCGAACTCCGGGTCCAAATACATCAATCAGGGTTGCAGCGGTCAGCGGGGTCCCAATCCGGTCCGAGGTCGATAGCCAGGTGCAGGCGTCTTAGGTTCCACGAATTCCACCGATAGCCAAAGAAAGGGTAGTCCAAGGTCGTAGTCAGTCAGTCAGTCAGTCAGTCAGTCAGCCAGTCCAGCGTCAATTCCGAGTAGGTAAATAATGTCCGTCAAGCTAATAAGATTAAACACAGGTTGCACAACAAAAGCCCACACAGTTCCTCCCGCCGTCTATGCCCACTGTCCTTGGTAACTTACGTATTCAGCAAACGAAACACACCCGTCTTCAGGAAATTCCCAACAAGAGCCCAAGCGTTCGTCCAGATTACCTTGCCCAACGCAATTAGCCCTGGATTCAAGACCCCATTTTATGCCAGTTACAACTCCTCATCGCTATCAGCTGTTACCCTAATTCCAGGTGCCTCATCATCATCATCCTCATCAGAGCTAAAACATCTTTGACTACGCCCCACAGCATCCCCAGCTGTGGATCCCGTTCCATCCCTCCAGCTCGTCCACGGGTCCGATCCTGCAACCCGCCAGTCGCTTCCCATGCTATCATTACCAGGAACACCCAAATCCTCCCTCACACGAGTCCATTCCATGTCATCCTCCTCTGAGCTAACCACCTCTTCCTTCATTCTCTCAGTAAAACCCTCAAAGGAGTCTTCGTCAGTTGATTCTGCAAATATGTCCCGCAGCCGTTTCCTCTCTCGCTCCTCAAGAGAGTCTGACTCTCGAGGAGTCTTACGACCACGTCTCCCAGTATTGGAGCCATAAGGCTCAACCATAACACCCCCAGTTCCTTCAAGGTCAAGCCAGTCACTTCAAGGATACCATCCATCCATCTTGCCCTTGGTCGGCCTCTCTTCCCTTTTCCTGCCATTTTTTCCAAGCATCTTCTCCAAGCTTTCCTGCCTCTTCTCATGATGTGGCCAAAGTGCTTCATCTTTGTCTCTAATATCCTTCCCTCCAGTGAGCAGCCGGGCATTATTTCCTGGATAGTGGACTAGTTGGATCTTCTTGCGGTCCAAGGCACTCTCAGAATTTTCTTCCCACACCACACTTCAAAAGCGTCTATCTTCCTTCACTCAGTCTTCCTTATAGTCCAGCTCTCCCATACATAGGTTACTATGGGGAATACCATTGCTTTAACTATGCGGACCTTTGTTGCCAGTGTGATGTCTCTATTCTTCACTATTTTATCGAAATTGGTCATTGCTCTCCTTCCAAGAAGGAAATGTCTTCTTATTTTCTGGCTGCAGTCTGTGTCTTCAGTAATCTTCGTCCCTAGAAATACAAAGTCTGTCACTGCCTCCATGTTTTCTTCCTCTATTTGCCAGTTATCAATCAGTCTGGTTTTTTTGATGTTTAACTGCAACCCAGCTTTTGCGCTTTCTTCTTTCACCTTGGTGATAAGGTTCCTCAGCTACTCCTCACTTTCAGCCATCAGAGTGGTATCTTCTGCATATCTAAGGTTGTTAATGTTTCTTCAAGCCATTTTAACTCCAGCCTTGGATTCGTCAAGCCCCGCATGTCGCATGATGTGTTCTGCATACAAGTTGAATAGGGAGGGTGAAAGTATGCAGCCCTGCCATACTCCTTACCTAAATCTTGAACCAGTCTGTTATTCTGTAGTCTATTCTTACTGTGGCTACTTGGTCTTTATACAGATTCCTCAGGAGACAGACAAGGTGATTGATCCACACAGTCAAAGACTTTAGAATAGTCAATAAAACAGAAATAGATGTTTTTCTGAAACTCCCTGGCTTCCTCCATTACCCAGCGGATATTGGCAATTCGGACTCTCGTTCCTCTGCCTTTTCTAAAACCCAGCTAGGACATCTGGCAACTCTCGCGCCATGTATTGCTGGATTCTATCTTGCAGGATCTTGAGCATTACCTTTATTTATTTATCATGTCAGAAGCGAACCAAGGGTACAAGTTGTAATGTATTTGAAAACACAAAGGTTTTTTTTTTAAAAAAAAAAAACTCTACCACTTCTTGACATTAATACTAAATGTCCTTTGACTAGTAGCTGGCCACCTGGAGTGCCTCTGGTGTCGCTGTAAGAAGGTCCTCCATTGTGCATGTGGCAGGCTGCATTTTAGTAGGTGTTCTGTGTTTTCTCTTCTCCACACTCACATGTCGTGGACTCCACTCTGAAGCCCCATTTCTTAAGAATGGCTCTGCATCTTGTGACCCCAAAGCCTTCCAAGTCACCGCATCTTCTGTGTGCCTAGGAGGGAGTTTCTCATCCGGTATCAGCCACTGATTGAGCTTCCAGGTTTTAATGTGCCACTTTTGGACCCTCGCTGGCTGAGGTGTTCCTGCAATCTCTGTAGATCTTGAGAAGCTGTTTCTTTAAGTCATTGGCATGCTGGCTGATATCTTGCAGTATGCAACCAATAACCAGCAGTCTTTTTCTCTACATTCCTTTTTACACTTCCCATTGTTTTTGCAGTTGACAAAATAATTTGATACTTGGATTCATTAAGAACAACATTAGGACAAATTTAATGTTGAGCAACATGACTCTGTATGTCACACAATCTTTTTTTATGTTCTACTGAGAGGTTTTTGTTGGGATATAACATCTTAGGACACCATGCACATTTAAAGAGTAATTTCTTCAATGATTATAGGATGTCTGCTGTTTTGCCCCGTGATGCTAATGGTATTCTCTTAGTCATTCAGGGTCCTGTATTGATTCTGCCTATGGTTGACTTTACATTATTTCCCTGTGGGCTTTATTTCCTAATGCTGGTCTCATAAAAGCTTCTCTTCTTGACAGTGGAACAAATCCCTTTGAACAGAAATATCATAATTCCTCTTCACATTGTTCCCTCTCTCCATCCTCATTTACACTAATAGCATTGATATGATTCCCTTGGTGTTCCCTCCAGATTAATGGACAAGTGGGGCAAGAAATCCTTAAACAAAACTGGTTTCCAAGAGGCGTCAAGCCTTTCATGCCAAAAATTAGGCTCTGCTCTCTGATGAAAACGGATACAAGATTGGTTTTAATGTATCTCCATTGTTTTGGATAATTTTGAAGATGCACATTGTCATGAGTTTTCTTTCTCATGAAATAGGCAAAATAGCAAGCATAGGATTATCCTCAGACCATGACAGCTAAATCGAGTGCTACTTTTAGAACTCAGCTATGATCCGTTTATTTTGTGTATTTTAAGGCATTCCCATTATGTTCTGCTTCCATTGCAAGGATAGTTCATTTCCTCAGCACTGGATGTAAAATATGTTCCTGGGAAAATGTGTTTCATTATCTATGTAGAAAGCATGCGCCCAGACCTTATTATTAAGATTATTACATGGAAATTGGATGAAGGAGTATAATGAGTGCTAGTTAACATTGCACCTGAGTCATGACAGGAGTTGAGACAGTTAATATAGTACTAGTTAGTACCTTTGCCATTTGACCTATTTATATTCTAAAAATAGTTTAGAAGCTGAGTGCTTTTGAACTGTTCCACTTTGTCCCAATGACACATGCAAAAGAATGATGGCCAGATGATATGAGAGATCCATGGACAATGGACATCAAGGAGTGCTTGGCTACTAGTGCTTGTCCTTCTGCCTCTGACTATAGTTTCTTTCCAAAGTACTAAAAACATTCTCCAGGATGGTTTCAAGCCTTAGAGCAAGCTTTTAGGGCTCATTGGGGGCTTAAGGACAGAGGGAGATGTCATCTTCATTCTGTTGCCAGAAACACATTTGCTGATAGAGGGATTTCATTGGATGCTATGCAGTGATTGGGTAGCCATTGCAAGCTGTGGGATCTATGCAGAAAGCAGGACTGTAAATTGTAGTCACAAACAAAATAATTAAAAATATCCTTGCCCCAAACATGATTAAACTTGTGTTTTTATTTTTATATGCTTCTATACTGTTTACCAGTTATGACAAACTAGGGAGGTTGGAAATTCAAGGCTTGGAGTTACTAATAATGAGGACCTCAGGCAAGATGTTAGCAAATTATTTAAAACATATTCTTATATACAACATAGGACTGCACAGAAAATTAAACAGACTAACAGATAAATATTATTAGATGTATATGAACACTGGGTTTTCCTTCCTTTCTCTTTGCCTGCCTGTTTCCACATCTTCTTCAAGGCACCATTATATCGTGATAAATCTCTAATGCTCAACACAGTTCCATTAACATTTGAAGAACTTTCAATGGGGTTGTTGTATGGCTTTCGGGCTGTGTGGCCATGTTCCAGAAGTATTCTCTCCTGACGTTTCGCCCACATCTATGGCAGGCATCCTCAGAGGTTGTGAGAGGTTTCTCCATACCTCACAACCTCTGAGGATGCCTGCCATAGATGTGGGCGAAACGTCAGGAGAGAATACTTCTGGAACATGGCCACACAGCCCGAAAGACATACAGCAACCCTGTGATCCCGGCCATGAAAGCCTTCGACAACACATTGAACTTTCAATGGATTTCCTTTACTGCATGAGCTCCTTGTCAACTCCTCAGCTATAATCTACCTTCTGTTTTACAGATTAAGCATCCCTTATCTGGCATTCTAAACTCTAAAACTGTCCACATGAAATTTTGACACCTTTGCTTTCTGATGGTTTGATTTATACAATCTTTGTTTCAGGTACAAAATTATTAAAATATTGTATAAAATTAACTTCAAGCTATGTCTATAAATGTATATATTTAGATTTGGATCCCATCGCCAACATACCTCATTATGTACAATACCTGCATACAAATGCAAGTATTCTAAAATCTGAAAAAAATCCCAAATACAAAACATTCTGAAGAATTTCAGATAAGAGATAGTTAGAATGAAGAAAACGAAGAATACTCATTGCTTCTAGGAAGACAGAAATAATGTAGTTATTTATATATTTCATCTTCTTTACTGAAAACTAAAGAGCTGGAGTGGTGGCGGCGGCACATGAAATGTATGCATCCTTTTAACAGCAACATGGACAAGGTGCATTGCTATGAAAACCATTAGAGGATAAATCTACTTAAGACACACTAAGATAAAAGAACTCCCTGCTCCCATCCATGTCTTTCATTCATGCTAATTAGAGAATTACGGGGCAATCTCCCAAGAGGAGCATTAAAAATTTAATGAAATAAAATGTTTATAACTTGGACTATTAGAACTGGGCTTGTTTTTAGATGTAGCCCTGAGAATACTAGCCAACTGAAAGAGTGGGAGGGACAGTTCCCACACATGCGATGTAAGGGTGATGCAAATGATAGATTGGTTAGAGTTTGTAGTGTAAGGGCAAAACTAATGGGAAAGAAATTATCCATCATAGCCCAGGATATCTTGAGAAAGCATAATTTATTTCTATGATGAAGAAGAGTTTATTCAAGGAACATACTGGACTGAATCATTTGTTTCACAGATTGTACAGGCACGTGCCTGTGTTCATATCTATGTATATGGTGAGCCACGGTCTCATTCTTTTGGTGGTAATAATAACATTTCCTCCAACTTCTCTGCATTTATAATATCAAGATATGCTTAGCACATGTATATTGTCTGATACTGTTAATTCATTATAGAAAGAATGTGCATTTAAGCATGTATTAAAATCTGTATCCTACTGAAATCATGTACTACTGAGGGACATCTGTACTTGGATGTGCATTGCACTATATGTTGAACCTTGATTTCACTCAACTAAGCAGCTTTTTCAAGAGATTATTTCCTCCCTTCCCCCACTGGGGGAGTATTGTGGACATACAAAGGGTTTCAGATAATTATTAACATTGAACAATAATGTCAAGATCAGAAATCAAGATTGACTGAAAAAAAAAACCTATGGCAACACTGCTACCTCACCACCACCAGCATGGTTTGGAAAACCTAAAAATATGTCCAGAATTCTTTAATAAAGTTAGGTAATAAAGACAATGTGCACCATGTTGCAACAGAAATTTAAAAACTCTCTGGCAAAAGAATCAAGCCCACTTTTATGGAATTATACTTCTGCTTCCCTTGAATCTATAAAGAATCATGATAGTACCACAGAGAGGCTTTACTACTATAAGTATACCTTGATTAAGGAGATTTGTTTCTGGACATGATTTGTTTTAACATAAAATTTGGTACCAGAGGCGGAAATAACATGGAATGAATAGTACTATATCTCCCACTCTGCAAAGTTCAATGGCTTAGAGAGCTAGGTATGTTTAGCATGGTCTAGTACAGGCATGGGCAAACTTTAGCCCTCCAGGTGTTTTGGACTTCAACTCCAACAGCCAGCTGTTAGGAATTGTGGGAGTTGAAGTCCATAACACTGGAGGGCCAAAGTTTGCCCATGCCTGGTCTAGTAAGAGTCCAAAATCCCTTTCATGTGTACTGCGTTCAAGTCAGGTATCACCTCTCAGCCTTCTTTTCTCCAAGCTAAACATCCCCAGCTTGTAAGCCACTCCTCATAGGGCTTGGCTTCCAAACCTTTGATCATTTTGATTGCTCTTTTTTGGACACATTCTAGCTTCTTAATATCCTTCTTGAATTGTGGTGCCCAGAATTGAACAGAGTTTTCCAGAGTAGAATAGAGTGGTGCTATTACTGTACTTCCCTTGATCTAATTCTAGACACTATACTCTTTTTGAGGCAGGCCGTAATTCCATTGGTTTTTTTAGCTGCCGCAGTTGTTGGCTCATGTTCAGCTTATGATCAACCAAGACTGTTAGATCTCTTTCACATGTACTATTTTCAAACCAGGTGTCACCCATTCTATATCTGTGAATTTTATTTTTATTGCCTAAATATTTCTCCCTGTTGAAATTCAATTTGTTAGATTTGGCTCAGCTCTCTCTGATTTGCTGAGTTCACTTACAGTAGATTCTGATCCTGTCCTTTGGGATATTAGCAATCTCCCAATTTTATTTCATTTGCAGATTTGTTAAGCATGCTTTTCTATTGTCTGAATCATTGATGAAGATGTTGAATAGTCCTAGACCCAAGACAGAACCCTGGCACACTCCACTGGTCACTTCTCTCTAGAGGAGCTATTGGTTAAGAACCCTTGGGATTTGGCAAGTTAATCAATTGTCAGTCCACCTAACAGTAGCTTTATTGAGCCAACGGCGTCTGGGGACCTTATCACACACATTTATATCACATCTCTGATGCCCTTTGCCTATTGTTGCCTACACATCCTGCGATATGTCATAAGGCCCATTTTGTCATACACTTGTGGGCACACACAGGTAAAGAATCTGGTCTTCTGTGCCACTGACATGTCTTTAGGGACATGTTTTGGGGTGGCCCTTTCATCCTGCTCCATTCTCCTTTCCTGAAATAGCCAGCAGTTCACTTCTTGTGGCAAAGAAAGAAAATGAATAAAGCCATCACTGTTTTCCATTTTTCCATTATTATTTACTTCAATTTTTTAAATTCAGAACTGTGGAGCTCCGTAAGAACAAAAAGATGCTTTTACATTTTGCTGTTGGGATGGAGGCAATAAACTCATGTGGTTGCACAATATCTTCCCTCCAAAAATTCTTTTAAAAAGGAAGACAGTGACATAGAGGAACATGGCATGGATTGGGAGGAGTCATTTGTTCTGTTTGGACAAGATGGCCCATGTGGTATCTTCCAACTCTATTATTCTATGATTCTGATATTTGCATTCATCTTTAGGGCCAAGGTAGGGTTGCCAGTTGCATGTGGGATGGGGCTCCTGTAACTGTAATCCTTAACAAATCAGGAAGCAAGACAAGATACCGTGAAGCTGCATTAAGCTTCAAACTTTCAAACTCCAACTTTCAGCAGCAGCTGTCAGATCTTTACATGACTGTTTCGTTGTTAGTGGAGAAGGGTGAGTGAGGGGGACGAGAGGAAAGGCAGCTCTGTTGCAGGCAACAAGAGCAAACCTGAGGATTTCACCTTCCTGTTCTCTAGTGGTGAGGCAATAGCCTTTTGGGAGTTCGCAACTAAAAGCTAAAGCTTAGAAAGTAAGGGAGGATGGGTACCTTTATCTACTTGGCAGAACCTTATAGTATCTTGTCCTTCTGCAGGATGGGTTAAGGATTAAAGTTATAGGAGTTTTGTCCTGTATTCATCTGACAATTTTGGGCCACTTTTCTCTTTCTTAGTGTTCTTTTATGACAATTATTAATTGGGTTGTTGTATGTCTTTCGGGCTGTGTGGCCATGTTCCAGAAGCATTCTCTCCTGACGTTTCGCCCACATCTATGGCAGGCATCCTCAGAGGTTGTGAGGTATGGAGAAAACTAAGCAGAGAGGTTAATATATATCTGTGGAAAGTCTAGGGTGAGAGAGGTCAGTGTGAATGTGTGTAGTTAATCACTTAAATTAGCATTGAAAAGCTTATCTGCTGTCTTCTTCCTGCCTCTGGGGCATCCTTTGTTTAGAGTCGTTAACTGCCCTTGGTTGATTCATGTCTGGAAACCCTCTTTTTTCAGAGTATTGCTTTTTATTTACTGTTCTGATTTTTGAGTTTTGTAATACTGGTAGCCAGATTTTGTTCATTTTCATGGTTTCTTCCTTTCTGTTGAAGTTGTCCACATGCTTGTGGATTTCAATGGCTTCTCTGTGTAGTCTGACATGATAGTTGTTAGAATGGTCCAGCATTCTTGTGTTCTCAAATAGTATTCTGTGTCCAGGCTGGTTCATCAAATGCTCTGCTATGGCTGATTTCTCTGGTTGAATTAGTCTGCAGTGCCTTTCATGTTCTTTGACTCTTGTTTGGGCGCTGCGTTTGGTGGTCCCTATGTAGACTTGTCCACAGCTGCATGGTATCCGGTAGACTCCTGCAGAAGAGAGAGGATCCCTCTTGTCCTTCGCTGACCGTAGCATTTGTTGGATTTTCTTCGTGGGTCTGTAGATAGTTTGTAGGTTGTGCTTCTTCATCAGCTTCCCTATGCGGTCAGTAGTTCCCTTGATGTATGGTAAGAACACCTTTCCTCTGGGTGGATCTTTGTCTTGACTCTCATGGCTTGTTCTTGGCCTTGCAGCTCTTCTGATGTCTGTGGTGGAATATCCATTGGCCTGTAGAGCCCAGTTTAGGTGGTTGAGTTCACCTTGGAGGAGGTGAGGTTCGCAGATTCTTTGTGCACGGTCTGTCAGGGCTTTGATTGTGCTCCTTTTTTGACTTGGGTGATGGTTGGAGTTTTTATGAAGGTATCTATCTGTGTGTGTAGGTTTTCTGTACACTGTGTGGCCCAATTGTTGATTGGGTTTGCGGATGACCAGAACATCTAGAAATGGCAGTTTTCCTTCCTTTTCTTTTTCCATGGTGAATTGGATGTTTGGGTGGATGCTGTTAAGATGGTCCAGGAACTTGCTGAGTTCTTCCTCTCCATGGCTCCAAATTGTGAAGGTGTCATCTACGTATCTGAACCAAACAGTTGGCTTTTTTGGTGCTGTTTCAAGGGCCTGTTTTTCAAAGTATTCCATATAGAAATTTGCTACTACTGGGCTGAGAGGGCTCCCCATGGCCACTCCATCCTTCTGTTCATAGAATCCAGTGTCCCACTGAAAGTAGCTAGTGGTGAGGCAATGGTGAAACAGGGCTGTGATGTTATTAATTATTATTAATTATTATTAATTGCTTTCTGGATTTGAAATAGATGAAGAAATAATTTGTTTGGAAACAAGATAGTCACTGGCTGAATGCTTAGCTGCTGTTAATACATTGCTGACCCTGAACCTTGTGGATGCAACAAAGCTTTCTCCACAAATTTACCAGAAGCCATTTGAGTAGGAGGTGCCCACTTTCAATGCAGAAGTCATATGATGTATGGAAATTGATTATGTAATAGTTTGCAGTAAACCTTCTGGGTGCAAAACTTTGCTGGGAATCTTTCAGTTGCTTTAATTGTTGCCTGATTATATTCTGTTGTTTTGTCCTTGATGTGCAACAGAAAGTTTATGCTTAAAATGAAAAATGACAGAAATACCCATTGTAGAAGACTGAACAATAACATTTGGGAAATACAGTACCTTGATTTTTCCCCATGTAGAAACAAAAACAGGAGGCTTATCTAACTCACTGTATCCATATTGCAGAATTATAGCAATTTTATACCACGCTAACTGCCAGGGCTCAATATTTTGTAAATCTTGGATTTTTGTAGATGATTGCTCTTCTCTGTCAGAAGGCTCCAGTGCAAGAACAAACTACAAATGCTAGGATTCCTCAGGATGGAGCCATGGCAGTTAGAGTGATTGTACTGTGAATTATCTATTACTAACCAAGCTTTAGTCAGCCAGCTTAGCCTGAAGATAGCCCATGTTTGAAAGGACACTGTCTTTTCAACCCCAGAAAATTTGTATGAATTATCTACATAAATCTGTTTCAGCCTAACTTTTCTTTGGGATTCAGAATACAGAAAGCTCAGATGTACATAAGGGCCACTGTTGGTTCTATTGCTTCTTTTAGCACATACTGAAAATACAGATTTTGGAATCTTTGAATTAAAAATATTAATGGTACTGGAGGGGGGGTGTAACCACAGTTTGAGTGGATTTATTCACTGGAATCAAAGTTGGAGTAGATTTATTTTGGGGGGGGGGGGGTGGTCAAAGGAAAATTGAAGATTACCTTGTGAAATTGTTGCCAGTTTACCAAATCAGCTAGGTATTATCCATTAGTTATTGTATCTGTTAGCTGGGTCAGATCCCAAAATTTCATTTTTTTAAAAAAGCAAATATAACCAAAATATGGAGCAAAATACAGTCAAAATATGGAGTAAAATCTGTAGTCATTGTTCTGCAAACAACAATGTGGAGTCCTTGCAGGTGCCTGTCCTGTCTGCCCTAATATTAAACTTGATATTAAATGCCAGACTGTGCTCTTAAAGGCTACTAGCTTAAACAAATTTGCCAAGGGTTAAGACCTATTGAACACAGTAGAATATACTTCTAGGGCTCCTTCCACGCAACTGAATAAAATCCCATTCTGCTTTGAGCTGGAATATATGGCAGTTTTTTGTGTGTGTCAGGAGTGACTTAAGAAACTGCAAGTTGCTTCTGGTGAAAGAGAATTGGCTGTTTGCAAGGACGTTGCCCAGGGGACAGCTGGATGTTTGATGTTTTACCATCCTTGTGGTAGGCTTCTCTCATGTCCGCTCTCCCTGGATTTGAATCACCGGCCTGTTGGTCAGCAATCCTGCCGGCACAAGGGCTTTTTAATAATAATTTTTATTTGTGGAGATTGTATTTACATAGAATAAAATGTTGGCTCAAAAGACCAATATCCCTTTATACTCTACCTTATATTTATCCCCACTTTTCCTCCTCCTCTTCTTTTCTTTCTTTCTCTTTCTCTCTCCCCCCCCCCCTTTTTTTCCCCTTCCCGAACTGTCCGGCTCAGCCGGCACAAGGGTTTAACCCACTACACCATCGGGAGCTCCTTATATATGGCAGTGTGGACTCAAATAACCCAGCAGATATTGTGGGATTTTCTGCCTTGATTGTGTTGTAGAAAGGTTTTTTGGAATCATAGACTCATAGAATTGGCTCTCCAGTCCAACTCTCTGCCATGCAGGAAAAGCACAATCAAAGCATCCCCAAAAGATGGTTATTCAGCTTCTGTTTAAAAACCTCCAAAGAAGGAGCCTCCATTACACTCCAAAGTAGAGAGTTCTATTTAGGATTATTACCATATCATAAACTGCTACTTCAAGTAATCACATCTTCTTAATGCAGGAACTAGATATAGCCACTTAAGAGAATATTTGACTGCTTCACCATCATTTTATTAGCATGAAGCTTAGGGATAGGAGTAGCATGGACCTTGTAAGCCTCAATAGAGATATTGCTATCTGTGAGGTATTCTTAGTGATTTGTTTATAAAATTGCAAATGCCATAGAAAAATAGCAAGTTGAATGGTAAGCATGAGTTATTTTTAACTAGGAACACAATAGATCAGGCATATTTACCAGAAAGCATCTTATGTCATTGAAGCTACTTCTAGTGGCAAAGATGCCAAAAATTGAGCAAACTTCAGACTATGAACTTGATTTTTTGAAGAAGATGCAATTCCATGTAGAATGGGTGAATATCTCTAACCTTGATGACTCATACACCAATAGTATTAATAAATTCAGTAAGTTGTTCAGGATGTCCCATTAATGCTTCCAAGCAACGATTTAGCATTCCTGCAGTCTCTCTGAAGTATACACGACAGTATCTTTTCCCAAACCCTCAATTGTTTTGTGTACTAATAGGTTAAACAGTATCAAAGACAATGGTGGCAATAAGACAGATGTCAAGGGGACTGAGTGTAAGTTTCTCAGCTGTGGATTCTGGAATTAGCCTTCTAAATTAGACAACCACTGAAACAACATATTTTTGTTACTAAAGTTCTCCAAGACAGATGAAACAGCTCCTTCCATAAAGAACCATTCCTCACATTTTGGTCTAAGTTGATTAGCTGCACCCTTACAGGTATAATGAACCACAAGGACTACGGTTAACAGAACACGTAATGAGTCACACGGCTTCAAGCATCTTGTCGTTACCTCAATGTTGTAACAATTTAGATTCACACTGTAACGCTAGAATCCAATGTGATAGTGTCCCCTTTAGACACCAACTTAGAATCTGACTAGTCATGTTGTGTCCTTTTCAGTGAAATTTACCTAAATTATTAGGCTGCTGTTAAATTTGACAAAAATGGCATTATGTGTAAGTCTAATATAAAATATTTTTGTCAGCTAAACATATAAAATCATGTGTTGTCACTCTGTCGCAGGTTGGCCCTCCTCCGTAGTAAAGGGAATCTTGAAATAATTGGCCTGCATGCACAGGAAGGGACAAAATCCATGAGAGCAGGTAATAGTTTATTTATTTTGATGCTCTACAGCCCAGTGAAATGAGAGAGCAAAGACATGGTAACCTTTACCAGGTTTCCCGAAAAATGTAAATCCCATTTGCTTTTCCCTAGGTTTCTTGAGAACTAAAATGGGTGTTCCCAGATGGAAACGAAATGAGAGAAAGCCATATAGATATATCAAGAGATAGATTGATGGATCAATAGAAGTTCATTGTGGTAAAGTAGATGCATGTTGTGGATCTTAGAATTCTGTTAAGTAGTTTCAAAGAATTAATAAGTGAAGTTCTTTTGGAAGGGCTAATTGTATTTTTCTTTGACTTGGGTATATGGTGTGGCCTTTTGAACCCTTTTGAACACATACATCTCAGATAATATGTTTAATGGATCATAAACCTAAGTAAATATGATTTATATATTTATATTTGCTAGTATTCCATTTCATTCCCTACTGGGATATAACACATAGAAGGGAAACAAATCTGCAGATGTGTGGTTGATAAGGGTATAGGAATGAAGTGGTTTATACTGGAAAAAAGATGTGGGGAGGTAGTGTTAATGGGCAAACAGAGGGTTAATTGTTCTGAAGTTATATGCATAGATGTGCACACATACATTCCTCCACTAATGAACATGTTTCAGATTTTGCAGACAATTAGGCATGTTGGTCTGTTGAAGGAAAAAATTTGACAAATTTGGCTTCTTGTAACAATCCTATGATGCCACGACTCTTTGAGAATAACTTCACCAATAATTTGTTCCTGCAATGACCAACGTAAGTAATTGCTTGAAAAGATCAATGCAGGATTTCCAGCTGAAGCATTTACAGCAGGTAGAGGTCCAGCTTATTTTTGAAGACAGCCAAAGATGGGAATCCCACTGTAACACGATCTTGCTTATCTTACAAGGTTGGTAAGCGGCCATCTTGCAGGACTGCTGTGCAGCCATTTTGTAAGCAGAGCTGATGGTGCGGCCATTTTGCAGGCCTTACTTGCAGAAGCTTAGCAGAGCAAGGGGAGGAGCAGTCAAGCAGCCATTACAATAGGTGTAGTCTGATTGGCTGATGCAAATGAGAAGTTGCTTAGCAACTGGAGATGTGCAGAGCCAAAGTGACAATTGGAGCCAGTGAGCCAAGGAATTCTTTTTCAGTTAAGGCTTGGAATTCAGACAGTTAGGAGTTAGTGTTTGGAAATCAGTCTGTTGGGGGTTGGTTTTTGGAATTCAGTCAGTTGGGAACTGTGTTTTGAAAAGAAAGCCTCTTTGAGGAAATATAATTAACCTCTTCAGGAAAGGAAGGGCTGAGAACTATATTTGTGAACTCTATAGTCTAAAGCAGGGATCCCCAAACTAAGGCCTGTGGGCCGCAATGCAGCCTCCAAGGTCATTTACCTGGCCCCCACCCTCAGTTTTAGACTTAGGTTTGCCCAAAGTCTGAAATGACTTGAAGTCACACAACAACAACAATCCTGATTAACTTGACTATCTCATTGGTCAGAAGCAGGCCCACATTTCCCATTGAAATCCTGATAGGTTTATGTTGGTTAAAATTGTTTTTATTTTTAAATATTGTTCTTTCATTGTTGTTGTTGTTTTTTTTTTTGCACTACTAATAAGACATGTGCAGTGTGTATCGGAATTTGTTTGTATTTTTTTTCCAAATGATAATTCAGCCCCTCATCAGTCTGAAGGATTGTGGACCGGCCCTCTGTTTAAAAAGTTTGAGGACCCCTGGTCTAGAGTGTTACTATTTAAATCCCAGAAAAAAATGGATTTAAAAGTAAATTGTCTTGTTTGTGTTTCCTTGGTGAAGGAACATATTTACACAGAAACTAAAGTTATATGAACATCCTTTAAAGAGAAAAGCATAAGTCTTTAATGAAACCGCTAAGGATATTTACTGTTCAATGTTAATGAAACTACCATGCATATTTACTGTCCGAACTACAAATAAACAACCATTTTTATTTTTCCTCACACAAAGTGTGTCGTGTCTCTTAATATCCTAACCCAGAAGAGGCTCCTGAATAAAGCATTGGTAGAGGTAGTGAGTTCGAATTCTCTAGATTTTGGTGGCAGCAGAAATAAAAGCCTTTGCAATTCTGGCAATTTGAAAAATCCTCCCTATTACATATTGTTGAACACCCCCCCCCCCCCCCATCCTCCATGCCTACCACCTCCCTGGAAGTTGGATTTCATCCTGTGGAATTTTGAGATTTGTAGTCACACCAGAACTCTGACATAGAAAATTAGCTATCTCACAAAACTACAAATCCCAGAATTCCATTGCATTGAACCATGACAGCCTATGTGGAGTCAAACTGATAGAATTCTGTACACTGGATCCAAAATCATCTGGGAACATATCACGCCAGAAAATCACAGCATGAGATTGTTGGCATAAAATCTCAGACCAGTGTGCAATTACTGTGCATCATTTTCCAAAGTACCGTAACTCATCTGAATCTGTCAACAAAGGATTTCTCATTCTCTTAAATAGGTTGCATTTAAAAAGAAATCCCTCTGATCATAAATCTCAGCAGAAACAAAAGCTCTGAAAGAGAGCATTTAAAAATCCCTATGGGTATTTTAAGTCCCTTTTTAAAAATGTAGGCATGCTAGCTCCTTTTTCTAAACTCTTGGTCCCTTTAGGAGAGGGTTGTCATGTGCTGATTTCTGGGGAAGGTGTAATTAAATATGACCCCTTGGGTTCTTTCTTCAGGTTTATGATATTTAACTGACTCTCTGAACGATGTTATTCAAATGTCTTTGTTTTCTTGGGGACAAGTTTTACATTTAATTAAGCTGCTGTGAAATTTGCCTCCTGCTTTCTCAAGCTGCATTTAGGCTGGAAAAAGAACTGAATGAAAATAGTTTTAGGGCAGTAGATGGAAATAAATACCATAATCTGGCCAGGAACTTCTCCTGTGTGTCTACAATAGATCCAACATGTACATTTTTAAATGATTATTTCATTTTGGGCTTACCCAAGAAAAATTCATAGAAGATTTCACTCACAATGTTATACGGCAAACAGTTTATTGAAATTAAGAAACAGTAGCTTCAGATAGTAAGTTTTAAAATAACTTGTTGTTTATTCGTTCAGTTGCTTCTGACTTTTCGTGACCTCATGGACCAGTCCACACCAGAACTCCCTGTCGGCCATCGCCACCCCCAGCTCCTTCAAGGTCAACCTAGTCACTTCAAGGATACCATCCATCCATCTTGCCCTTGGTCGGCCTCTCTTCCTTTTTCCTGCCATTTTCCCCAGCATCATTCTTTTCTCCAAGCTTTCCTGTCTTCTCATGATGTGGCCAAAGTGCTTCATCTTTGCCTCTAATATCCTAGTAAACTAGGATATTAGAGGTAAACTAGTAAACTAGGATATTAAACTAGTAAAATGTGGGCTAGACAAAACTACAGTTAGGTGGATCTGCAATTGGCTAAGCGAACGAACCCAAAGGGTGCTCACTAATGCGTCATCTTCATCATGGAAAGAAGTGACAAGTGGAGTGCTGCAGGGCTCCGTCCTGGGCCCGGTTCTGTTCAACATCTTTATTAACGACTTAGACGAAGGGTTAGAAGGCACGATCATCAAGTTTGCAGATGACACAAAACTGGGAGGGATAGCTAACACTCCAGAAGACAGGAGCAGAATTCAAAACGATCTTGACAGACTAGAGAGATGGGCCGAAACTAACAAAATGAAGTTCAACAGGGACAAATGCAAGATACTTCATTTCGGCAGAAAAAATGGAAATCAAAGATACAGAATGGGGGACACCTGGCTTGACAGCAGTGTGTGCGAAAAAGACCTTGGAGTCCTCGTGGACAACAAGTTAAACATGAGCCTACAATGTGATGCAGCAGCTAAAAAAGCCAACGGGATTCTGGCCTGCATCAATAGGGGTATAGCGTCTAGATCCAGGGAAGTCCTGCTCCCCCTCTATTCTGCCTTGGTCAGACCACACCTGGAATACTGTGTCCAATTCTGGGCACCACAGTTGAAGGGAGATGTTGACAAGCTGGAAAGCGTCCAGAGGAGGGCGACTAAAATGATTAAGGGTCTGGAGAACAAGCCCTATGAGGAGCGGCTTAAAGAGCTGGGCATGTTTAGCCTGCAGAAGAGAAGGCTGAGAGGAGACATGATAGCTATGTACAAATATGTGAAGGGAAGTCATAGGGAGGAGGGAGCAAGCTTGTTTTCTGCTGCCCTGCAGACTAGGACACGGAACAATGGCTTCAAACTACAGGAAAGGAGATTCCACCTGAACATCAGGAAGAACTTCCTCACTGTGAGGGCTGTTCGACAGTGGAACTCTCTCCCCCGGACTGTGGTGGAGGCTCCTTCCTTGGAGGCTTTTAAGCAGAGGCTGGATGGCCATCTGTCGGGGGTGCTTTGAATGCGATTTCCTGCTTCTTGGCAGGGGGTTGGACTGGATGGCCCATGAGGTCTCTTCCAACTCTACTATTCTATGATTCTATGATTCTATGATTCTATGATTCTATGATCCTTCCCTCCAGTGAGCAGCCGGGCATTATTTCCTGGAGGATGGACTGGTTGGATCTTCTTGCTGTCCAAGGCACTCTCCGAATCTTCCTCCAACACCACAGTTCAAAAGCATCTATCTTCCTTCACTCAGCCTTCCTTATGGTCCAGCTCTTGCATCCATAGGTTACTATGGGGAATACCATGCTTTAACTATGCGGACCTTCGTTGCCAGTGTGATGTCTCTACTCTTCATTATTTTATTGATATTGGTCATTGCTCTCCTCCTAAGAAGTAAATGTCTTCTGATTTTCTGGCTGCACTCTGCATCTGCAGTAATTTTTGCACCTAGAAATACAAAGTCTGTTACTGCCTCCACGTTTTCTCCTTCTATTGACCAGTTATCAATCAGTCTGACTGCCATCATCTTGATTTTTTTTTGATGTTTGATTGTAACCCAGCTTTTGCACTTTCTTCTTTCACCTTTGTCTATAAGGCTCCTCAGCTCCTCCTCGGTTTCAGCCATGAAAGTGGTATCATCTGCATATAAAAGAACTTAGGAAGGTATATACACTTATTTATCTTGTTCACCTGTTATTCAGATATAACCCTTCACGTTTTGTTTCACTTTACAGACCAGCAAGCCTGTTTAATCAGAGACCCCCCCCCCATGCATTATAAATATAAGGATGACTTTATCTCTCTTATAAAGTCACCCTTATATTTATATAAATATATAAATATATAAATATAAGGATGACTTTATCTCTCTTAGGGACCCCTGATGGCACAGTGTGTTAAAGCGCTGAGCTGCTGAACTTGTGGACCAAAAGGTCCCAGGTTCAAATTCCGGGAACGGAATGAGCGCCCGCTGTTAGCCCCAGCTCCTGCCAACCTAGCAGTTGGAAAACATGCAAATGTGAGTAGATCAATGGGTACCGTTCCGGCAGGAAGGTAACGGCCCTCAATGCAGTCATGCCGGCCACATGACCTGGAGATGTCTATGGACAACGCCGGCTCTTCGGCTTAGAAATGGAGATGAGCACCAACCCCCAGAGTCGGTCATGACTGGACTTAACGTCAGGGCAAACCTTTACCTTTACCTTATCTCTCTTATATATTTATTTTAAAAATGTATAACTTCCCTTCAGCCACAATGGCTCTCAGGGGAGTACTGTTTGAAATTATAACTAGATTGTACAAATATGAAACAAGAGGCATAAAATCAAGAGGTATAAAACCTGTAAAAAACATAATGATCCTCTTTTAAAATCTGTTGTCTGTGACTTTGTGGAAAGGTTATACTCGTGAAAGTTATATGTTTAGATAGGGGACAACTACAATGACTCTTAAGTGAATTTCAGACTGGGTTCACTGTGTTGATTATTACATAGGAAATCCAGAAACCAGGCCCGGATGGAGATTAAAGATAAAGATTAAGGGGTTTCTTTTGTGCATTTTCTTGGGAGATTGTTGTTTCGCCACCACAGTTTGAAGCTAGCTTCGAATTGCATTAAATGGTCAGTGTAGATGGGACCATAGTTTCAGTGTAGTTTGTGTAAAACTTCTTCCCAGTGGGATATTCCCTCCAATGGTAGTGTCAATTGTTTGGATGAAAGCTTATGTTTTATTGGAGCATTATCACATGGCAGTTCTACTTTAACTGAAATTAATGGAGAATTTTAAATATATATACTTTTTCTCTAAGTACCTCATTTTTTCCACCTGATAAAATATTTTATACCTTTGTCAGAAGTGGTCATGGATTTAGCCAAGGTAAGGATATATCTAGCCAAGGGAAGTGTGATGGGAAGAATGGCAGGAGCACAAAAGTCACAGAAATCTTCAATAAACCCGATTCTGCTGAGAACACTTTCTGCAAACATGAAGTTAAGTTGGTTCCCTTTGTTGGCGGGTTTGTTAAATATTAGCTAAAGAATGTTATGGCCCCGACTGCACAGTATGAAGCCTAATTCCTCTCCTTTCTGGAGCCATTGCATGGGGTGTTTAATTTTCTTCTCTTGATGGGATTGCAGGCTTCCCCAGTACTCCAGCCGAAAACACTCATATTTTAGCAGGCTTAGTCCCAACCTGGTTGCCAGGCAGTTAAGCGGACACTTGTGCCCTATGGCGGTGGTGGTAAGGAAGTAGGAGTAAGAGAAATGTTGTGCAGCAACTCACCAAATCCCGTTTCCAAATGGCCTTGTGTAATCTTCAGATATCAGAAATCCACGTGGACTCCCACAATGTCTGGTGCATGAAACCAAAAGTAGCTGTGGAAAAAAATGGTGGCAGCGCCTGTGCTGTCACAGCTGGCCAAAACACCTAAAGCAGCCAGAGCCTGTTGTAAAAAACAGATCAGCGCACAGCCCCACCACTTAGCCAAATACCATAATTCAAGCTGAAATGTTAATGTTTCTACTTTGGATATTTTGCATGACAGGCTCTTTGCCGTGAAGTGCAGCAACTGCTTTGAAGCAATTTCCCCCAGTCAATTCGTCATGCGAGCCCAGAAAAATGTGTATCACGTAGCCTGCTTCTGCTGCGGTGTTTGTGAGAAACAGCTTCAGAAAGGGGATGAATTTGTACTGAAAGAGGGGCAACTACTATGCAACAGTGACTATGAGAAGGAGTGTGAACTACTCAGTCTAGTGAGCCCAGCTGCATCTGATCCAGGTAAGTAGAAAGTAAGCATTTTACTTCTTTCTGTGTGCACTGCCGAGGCATTTGTTACTGGCATATTATTTGAGGATAAAGTTGCACTTTTTCCCTATTATATTTTGTGGCAACACGGGAAGCCTTCCATGTTGCCCTGGCAGAGGCATGCACCAGTTTTGCCTTTCTTCACTCACGTTTGATGGGAATCGGCCGGCTCAATTAATGATTATAAATTGTGTATGTCAAAGAGCAAAAAGCAAGAACTATTGAATCAGTAAATGAAGTGAGCCTTTATTCCTTCAGTACTCTGGAAAGACCACAGGCAGCAGAAAGTGTATTCAGACAAATTATACCTTCCCGTTAACCATGATGAGTCCCTGGTGGTGCAGCGGGTTAAACTGTTGAGCTACTGAACTTGCTGACCGAAAAGTCGGCAGTTCGAATGTGAGGAGCAGGGTGAGCTCCTGCTGTTAGTTCCAGCTTCTGCCAACCTGGCAGTTCAAATACATGCAAATGTGAGTAGATCAATAGGTACCGCTCTGGCAGGAAAGTATCAGTGCTCCATGCAGTCATGCCAGCTACATGACCTTGGAGGTGTCTACGGACAACGCCGGCTCTTTGGCTTAGAAATGGAGATGTGCATCAACCCCTAGAGTCGGACACAACTAGACTTAATGTCAGGGGAAACCTTTACCTTTATCCTATTTTAACCATAATGTTCTTTCTGGACCTGACCTGCTTAGAGGCACTTAAAAGGGTAGGCAAATGGCCTGGAATCTGTTGGAGGGGGAGATCCTAAGATCCTTGAATGTATCTAACTCCAGGATTATTCTTTGGGATTTCCAGTTTAGGAATGCTTGCTGTTGGATCTGGAGTCTGGTTGACTGAGTCCAGTGCCTGTGTAACTTGTGCTACTGCTTTCCTGGCCCCTCTCATTCTGAGTTGGAATTCTGTCCCAGAGAAGTGGGGAAAAAAACAGAAACAAGAAAATAATGTCAGATTTACACAGCCAACTAAAGAGAGAAATTTGCACAACTAAGACCCTTGGGGAGGGGGATTATGTAGGATAAACTGAAGCCTTTCACTCTCACTTTCAGTCTCAGCTTCAGTAATATTATAGCACATTTCCATTACAAGTTTAGTCTCCCTTATACAAAATACTTGGGGTCAGATGTGTTTTTATATCAGTTTTTTTTTTTGGATTTTGTAATACTTTCATATACATCATGAGATATATTGGAGATGGAACCGTATCTCTAAAAATGAAATTCATTTATGTTTCATATGCACTTTATACACATAGCCTGAAGGCAATTTTATGCAAAACATTTTAAATACTTTTGTGCATGAAACAAAATTTGTGGGCATTCAACCATTAGAAAATAATGTGTTACTATCAGCCATTCCTCAGATAATTTGGATTTTGGAGTATTTTGCATTTTGGAAATCTGGATAAGGAATACATGCAGTTACAAACATCTGACTTACATACAACTCATAGTTATGAACAGGCCTCTCTCCTCCCTCCCTGTCATGATATCTTAGCACTGACCCAAGCGTGCCTGTATCTCTCCACCCTTCTTTCCTTTTTCTTCCCAACATATCTCTCCAAACCCATTTTCCCCTTTATTCCTATCAATCTCTCCAGACCCCCTTTCTTTTTCTTCCTGTCAATTTCTCCTTCATCTCTGTATCTCTCTGCCTCTCCTCTCATCCATGTCTGACGCCACTATTAGTTGTCCTGGCTCAGTGGTATGGAATGCTGGAAGTTGTAGTTTGGTGAGGCGGCAGCATTTTTTGGCAGAGAAATCGTTGTGAAGCTACACCTGCCAGGATCCAATAGCAATGAACCAGGGCAGTTAAAGTGGTGTCAAACAATATTCATACCACAGTATAAGTACACTCCAAGGAAGCTGGGGCAGGATAAACAGGAGAGAAGGGTTATCTCCTTCTATGGTTTCCTTTCCATTGCTTGGAGGCTTTGGTGTTTTTTAAAAAAGGATTCTAATCAGACAAAAACTATAATGTGTGTCTTTTTTGGGCCAAATTACAAAGAGTGCACTTTTTGCTGTTCCGACTTATATACAAATTCAACTTAAGAACAAACCTACAGAAACCATCTTGCTTATAACTTGGGGACTGCCTGTACTCAACTTGTATTATGTACAGCCTAATCTACAAAATGGTTCAATCTACTGGTACATAGGTGGACTTACAACTCTAGTAAAATAAATTAGATTTGCAAATGGAGAGAAATACATTTGACTTAAACATCGTTGCTTTGCCAGATTTTTTTCAACAACAAGAGAGGCAGCATCATGTTTTCTATGTGTTGTCATTTATTCATCAGTCGCTTTTGACTCTTCGTGATCTCATGGACCAGCCCACGCCAGAGCTCCCTGTCAGCCATGGCCACCCCCAGCTCCTTCAAGGTCAAGCCAGTCACTTCAAGGATCCATCGATCTTCCCCTTGGTCGGCTCCTCTTCCTTTTTCCTTCCATTTTCCCCAGCATCATTCTCTTCTCCAAGCTTTCTTGTCTTCTCATTATGTAGCCAAAGTGCTTCATCTTTGCCTCTAATATCCTTCCCTCCAGAGAGCAGCTGGGCATTATTTCCTGGAGTATAGTTTGGTTTGATCGTCTTGCGGTCCAAGGCACTCTCAGAATTTTCCTCCAACACCACAGTACAAAAGTATCTATCTTCCTTTGCTTAGCCTTTTCTGTGTAGGCTATTATTTATTTGGATAGAAGATTATGATTGTGTGGGCTTTCTCAGTGGCCACTGAGCCTCAGGCTTTTCCCACAGCTAGTAATTGGGGGTACTTCTTTACAGACACTATAATCCAGTCTAGAAGTGGATTAAAACAAACTGACTCTGTTGTGCATTACCTACACAGATACCCCAGGAATCTGTTTGAGGCTGGGACAGTGGCCACAATATCCACTAATTGCAGATTGGAACTGAACCCAGGAATCTCAGTATCCATGGCTAGACAGCTGTCAGCAAATCCAGCAATTTCCCCTCCTTAACCAGTCCACTGAGATGCACGAATTCACATATCCAAATCAGTTTGGGATCAGCACTAGAATGTAGTATGGCACAGGAAATGAGAACAAAGATGTGGAAAGCAAGTGTTCCCATGGGAATGATGCAGTTTCCTCTCCCAGGGGAGTAATTGTTTACATTTCAGCAGCAATGTTTGTGGGTTTTTTTAATTGCTTCAGTGCTAGGGGTGTCCTGATAAGCGCTCCACATTTTCCAGTCCTAGTTTTGAGCCCTGCATTTGATATACTCTGGTTTGCTGCAGTGCATTATCTGTCATGGTACAGACTTCCTGGTAAGATTTTCAAACACTCTGTTTATGACTTGATGCACACTGCAGTGTTTATTGGGGATGTACATTTTGTGGACACACTGCCCCTGAGCCGGCTTCAAATTGCATTATAGTGTCTGTGTAGAACTGCCTTGAAATTGCATTTTCTTACACTGATCCTTTTGGGTATGACATTCAAAACCAAAGCTTGACTAAAATGTAGATGTGGTGCCTCAAATATAATGTCTTCCCTTGAAAATGTGACTGTTTTGTCAAGTACATGTCCAGTTTTTCATATTTTATAGAGTTGTCAAAATCCGTGCTCTCCATAATAATTTGGACTGCGTAGATCCACTCTGTTCAGAGCTAACATATGTTACTATGATTCAATACTGGGTCCCCATCTACAGTGCCATATAATGCACTGGGGCAACAAGCAGAGCATAGTTATTTATTATTTACTTCATTTATATCCTGCTCTTCTCACCCGGCAGGGGACTCAGAGCGATGTACATAATTTATTCATTCGTTCATTTATTTACAACATTTCTAGCCTGCCTTTCTCAACCCCGGAGGGGACCCAAGGCGGCTTACATATAGGCAACTATTTGATGCCTTTTTTTTTTGGAAATATTTTTATTGGAAATTTTATGTTTGAAAATAAAATCAAAAAGCATGAGTTAGCAAGTAATAGTTTTCACATTGAAAGTGGGAGAACACTGTTTATAGAAAGTAAGAAATGAGATAAGAGAAGAAGAAAAAAAAAGAAAAAATAGGAAAAATAATAAAATGGAAAAAAGAAAAAAAATGTTGACTTCCATCTAACTTTAACTGGTGCATCATAGATTTTTTAAAAATTAAATTTTTGTAAAAATTGGTAAATCACCACATCCCCTTTGTCCTCAACGATTTGATGCTTTAAAAACAGTGTACAATTGAAGTAAACATTAAAAGAGAATTATAAAATACATTAAAATAATTAAAACATTTAAAACAATACATTCACAATTAATCACGTAATCCACAAGTGTAAACATTTAGGTAAACATTCAATTCCTCAATTATACAAACTGTTAAAACATAACATAAAATCATTAAAACAGTAAACATAAGAAAATTTAAAACTAGTAACATAATAAATCCAATACATCAATACCACATTGCACCAATCCTTCATTATAGTTCAGCTGCTTCATTTCTGACTGTCTCGTGACAGGGTATTTGATTGCATTTATGTCACTCTCTGAAAGCCTGCTTGAATAGCCAAGTCTTAACTTGTTTCATAAATGCCGATCTGATCTCGCTAGGAAGGGAGTTCCACAGCTGAGGGGCCACCACCGAGAAGGCCTGTCTCTTGTCCCCACCAATTGCACTTGTGAAGGCAGTGGGATCGAGAGCAGGACCTTCCTGGCAGATCTTAGTGCTCAAACTGGTTCATAAAGGGAGATACAGTTGGATAAGTAAGCTGGACCAGAGCTGTTTAGGGTTTTATAGGTTAAAGCCAGCACTTTGAATTGTGCTTGGTAGCAGATTGACAGCCAGTGGAGCTGACATAATAGGGGGTTTGTATGCTCCCTCTACGCCACTCTAGGAAGCAACCTGGCTGCCGTCCATTGGATTACTTGGAGCAGTCTTCAAAGGCAACCCCACATAGAGCATGTTGCAGTAGTCTATTTGAGATGTGATGAGAGCGTGGACCACCGTGGCCAAGTCTGACTTCCCAAGGTATGGGCGCAGCTGGCGCACAATTTTTAATTGTGCAAACGCTCCCCTGGCCACTGCCGAAATCTGAGTTCCAGGCTCAGCGATGAGTCCAAGAGAACTCCTAGACTGTGAAGCTGTGTCTTCAGGTTATCCTACCTTTATCATCTTTTGGATACATCTGATCACTGTTGGAGTCCAAATACTGAAATAGAACTGTTATCTGACTGCAAGATAACTCTTATGTTTCTGAATTATATGTTATAGCTTTTCTAAAACTTACAAAGTCACTTCCTATGACATCAGAAATTTGCCTTGCTGTGTTGAACCGAATTTTCTTACCAGGATGTTTGCACAGTGCTTCTCTCTCACACACATATCAAAGCCTGACATTTTATGCTAATGCATCACTGTTCTGTCTGTTACTGTATTGCATCATTCTAATTAGCTATGTTTTGAGGACTTACTGGACTGAATGTCAGAAAATTTATTCCAAATTAATAAAGAGACATTTGCATCTACCAGAAAGCTCAAACCTTTGTCATCGATGACATTTAACTGGCTGCATCATCAAGTAGTGGAATTATATTTGTGATCAGCTGCATCTTTTGATTTTTCTTCAACAATGTAATACAACCGATAGCCCAATGCAAATTTACAGCCACTTTATGAGAAAATGTCTATAAAGCTCAAAGCAATGGAGACCATATGTTGCCCATAATCTGAAAAGCTCTCAGTTCAATTACTCTTTTCTCTGAGCCCCAGTTGCCCAGCCTAAGTAAACAGGTGCCTGTGAAAGAGGAAACCTCTTTTCAATTAAAAGTGTACTAACACTTCCTCTTTCTTTAATGCCCTCAGACCAAGTAATTTTTTCTCCTCCATGCTTGGAACCAGTTTTTGATCATCTCCCCCCTGTTGTGCCTTAAGGTTGTACAGAGGTCAGTGCGGACAATATATACTGCTTGTATTCCTTTCCCATGTGACATCAAGAGAAATTCGAAGACTAATTAATTCTTACCCTGTTCATGGAAAGCTTGAAGGGAAGAGTTAATTAAAAGCATTACCATGTTAATGCAGAATCATCTTTCCATCATTTGCAGAGATTTTATGAGCAGGTGTTTGAGGTGCAGGAGACTGTGCCGCTTTCCTTTCATGGGGCAGGATTTCCCCAGTTTACTCTGCACTTTTTCCCTTGGCCATTTTTTCTTATGATAGTTTAAAAATAATCTTTTATTGGCATACAGATTTTAAGTACATAAAACTACATTGTCAGATTACAAAACGAGCAGCAACACAAACATGCACACTCAAAAAGAGAAATCATGGCCAACATCGTAACCTACAAAAGATTATCTCTGCAACAACTACACTAAACAATACCAAAAAAAGTATATGTTACTTTTAACTTGCCAGAATGTGATTATAGAGATGATACCAATTTTATCTTCTCTACAGTGTATATGAAAATATATACAACATAGTGCATATTTTTACTTTAAGTATTTCTTCTACATATAAGCACAGCTACTTATTTTAACCAAAACCTAAAGTTAATTGAAGCCCCATTTTTATTTCATAGTAAAGGTTTCAATGGTAAAGGTTTCTCTTTGACATTAAGTCTAGTTGTGTCTGACTCTGGGGGTTGGTGCTCATCTCCATTTCTAAGCTGAAGAGCTGGCATTGTCCATAGACAATGCCAGTCCAAGGTCATGTGGCCGGCATGACTGCATGGAGTGCCGTTACCTTCTTGTCGAAGCAGTACCTATTGATCTAATCACATTTGGATGTTATCAAACTGCTAGATTGGCAGAAGCTGGGATTAACAACAGGAGCTCACCATGTCCAGCGGATTCAAACTGCCAACCTTCCAGTCAGCAAGTTCTGCAGCTTAGCGGTTTTATGTGCTGCACCACCACGGCCCCTTTTTATTTCATGTGCCTAACATTGTTAGTTAGCCTATCTCCTTCCAACTTGTTTGAAACCCTCACTCCATAGTTGCGTACTTTTCCTTTTCTTATAAATTTTAAGAAAACTTTCCAGTTCTTTTTGAAGTTATTTTGACATTTTTCTCTAATTATCATTACATGTTTGTCCATTTCTGCCATTTTGAAAACCTTTAAATTCAAAATATTCTGTTTTTGGTGTTCCTGTCTTTTTACAATTTTGAGCATATAATATTTTCACTGAAGAGTTGCACATTATTTATTTGCTAGACTGGCTAGCACAGGAGGTTAAACAGCAGGTTAAATGAAACAACAGCACCTCCCCATGGCCGAATCGAGCATAGCCTCCAGGTGCCAGAGGTGAAAAAAGGGGGAAGCCTTGCCTCTGTTTATGTACTGTCTGTCTTTGCTGTCAATTGTATTATGGCATCGAATGTTTGCTGTATCTGTACCCTGTAAGCCTCTCTGAGTCCCCTTGGGGAGATAGAGCGGAATATAAATAAAGTATATTATTATTATTTCATTCATCTCTTTGGAATCTATATTACAGTCTGATGAACTGGACTAATCAGTGTCCAATATATCAGAATCTGATTCTTGTGAGCAGACTTTATCTTCATTATCTCATAGACCATCATCCTCAGAGTCACCAAGGGCATTTGTACTGCAACATTCTTTTAAAGAACTGCTGCTCTATTCTTTCTGGGATTAGCTTCCAGGCTGTTGAAACTCATTCTGCCAGTTTTGATCTCGCTAGTCTTTTTATTTTTCTGGAGTATGTCAGTGGAAGATTCTGAATTGATAATTTTTGTACTAAAGGTATGGGTTCACTAGGCAATCCGTGCAATTAAAAGCCATAGAGATTGCTAAGTCCCTTGGAAAAGATGGAGCACTTTTTAAAGACAGTTGGGATTGCTGTGAGAATAATAATTATAATAATATACTTTAATTATATTCCACTCTATCTCCCCGAGGGGACTCAGGGTGGATTATAGAACACATATACGAAAAACATTCAGTGCCGTTATACAATTAACAAGGACAGATAATACATAAACAGAAGTAAAGGCTTTTCCCATCTTTTCCATTTCTGGCATTCTGGCATCTGCTCGACTCCGGCCACTGGGGGTACTATCACTCCATCTTCCATGCCGAGGAGCTTTGTCGTCCTTAGACACCCTCCCAATCGAATCGCTGGCATGTCCTTATGGGCACCTTTTATTACCTCCCCACTTAAAGTGGTACCTATTTATCTACTCACTTTCTGTTTTCATTCTGCTAGGTGGGCAGGGAGCTGTGGCTGATGGTAGGTGCTCACCCCAACCTGGGCTTGAACTGCCAACCTTTTGATCATCAGGATTTCCTGCAGCTTAGTGGTTTTACCCGCTGCGCTAAACCTGGCTAAGAGACTCACATATTGTGATGGGTTAACAAACATCACTCTGTCAAAAGATTCCTGCAGAAGCTGATGAACTTTCAGCAATATATGATCAAATTAAGGAGCGAAAGGACATATGAGATCAGTCAAATTAGAACTGCTAATGAAACTGCATTCTTCTTTGACAATCATCACAATTACACTATCAATGCAAAATGTGCTAAAGAAGTCAACAACATAAACACTGGCTATGAAAAGCAGTGCATCACTGTGATGCTATGTATTGTGACCAAAAGCAGTATCACTGCTGATAGTCGAAAGTTGCCATCTTATTTAATTTTAATTTGGAAAAACATTCCAAAGAATGATACTTCTCCAAACATCGTATTAAATAGAAGTTGTGTTTTATTACTACGTATATTCATAATATGCTGTTTTCAAATAACACAGGGAGACATGTACAATATCAAATTCTAGAGATTTAGCTCTTCTTTGGGATGACTGGCAATTTTTTCATTGCCTGTCTTTTTGTGTATTTTTGAAAGTTTTTGAAAGTTCTTCCATTCTCTTCTGCAACTCTTCTGTTAATTTATTTTTCTCCTTCAACCCTGATCCCTCATTATAAAATTACCCCTAGTTACTGCCTTCATAGTGTTTCATATAAGTTTCTGAACAAAGGCTATTCTGTGAATCATATTGTATGAATTTCTTTAATCTTTTAAGGTAAAAGTAGTGATGTAGAGAATCTGTGCAAAATGGAAGAAAAAACCAGGAAAGTGTCTGAGGACACCAAGGATCACAAGCGACCCAAGCGACCTCGGACAATCCTGACAACACAACAGCGACGGGCATTCAAGGCATCATTTGAAGTGTCTTCTAAACCATGTAGGAAGGTACACTTTAACCATTATAAAAGAAGGAGTTATTGTCACTGCTAGGAGTGTAGCCTGTTCACACTAGGCAAAATCTCAATATGACTTTGTAGGCAGGTAAGGTTCTCTGTTTTCCTAATGTATAGATAGATACTGAGGTCAAAAGGTGGAATAGAGATTCCTCAACTTCACCAAGTAAAATGGAATATATCAAATGTGGATTTTGATTGTCAGGCCATACATCCCAAGCCTCTATTATAGGTAAATTGGAAATCATGTCAGCTTGAATTTTGGTGAGAGCCCTAGGAAGTAGCAGCAGATTTTGAGATTCTTTGGCATCTCTTAAAATAGCAGTGTTGGGTTATGTCACAATATACAAAACCGTGCAGATTCAGGATGTTGATAATTGCATTCTCTGTATTTTAAAAAATTAACTATTTCTGTTCTGACCATTTTTGAAGGTAAGGGAAACACTGGCAGCTGAGACTGGTTTGAGTGTCCGAGTTGTACAAGTCTGGTTCCAAAATCAAAGAGCTAAGGTAAAATTATTTTTCTTACATAATATACTGTATTATAACTTTATGTTCTTTCACCATAGACAGACAACAAAATCTGTCAACAAATATGGACAAGAAAACAATGATCCATAGACTGGAAATGCTCAATATACACACCAATCCCATAGGTAAAGGTAAAAGTTTTCCTTTGACATTAAGTCTAGTCATGTTCGACTAGGGGGTTAGTGCTCATCTCCATTTCTAAGCTAAAGAACCGCCGTTGTCCGTAGACACCTCCAAGGTCATGTGGCCGGCATGACTGCATGGAGCACCGTTACCTTCCCGCCAGAGTTAGGAGAAGCTGAGGCTAACAGTGAGAGCTCACCCCGTTCCCCAGATTTGAACCTCTAACCTTTTGGTCAGCAAGTTCAGCAGCTCAGCAGTTTAACTCGTTGCGCCACCGGGGGCTCCTACCAATCCCATAGAAAGGGTAAAATGGGTATTACAGTAACCACTAGACCTAGGATTATCCATACCATCATATAACCAATTTATATGAATAGTTGTGAAAGCTGAACAGTGAAGAAAGCTGATTGGAAGAAAATCAATTCATTTAAAATATACTGGAGAAAAGTTCTATGGATACTGTGAAGTGCTAAAAAGACAAATAAATGGGTTCTAGAGTAAATCAAGCTTAAACCCACCACAGAAGACAAGGTTACTAAACCAAGACTGTTGACTCTGGGAATATCATGAGAAGACACAACTCACTGGAAAAGACATAAATGCTTGGTAATATGGAATGCAATGGGAAATGAGCAAAACTATATTACAGAGAGATATACTTAGTCAAGAAGTCTTCTTTACTGAGCCTACAAGAGCTAAGCTTGGGTGTCACCAAAACTCAGAGGTGATGTGACAGTTGTTCACAAATGAAAAGTTGAGTCTGCAAATATGGCTTTTGGACTGACTGAAATTTTCTAAGGAGCAGATTACCATGTATATTATTTTTTAAATTTATTGCCTAGTGTTCCTTGAGCTAAAAAGTTGATGCTCCAGAGTCAACTCAATAGATGCAGGCAGAAAAATATTCACATGGAAAGTTGACTTCCAGGGACATGAAACATCCCAACATCTCATAAGTTCCATGGACATTCAAACTTCAGTTTCTATTGGCTCATTGAACAAAATCAAATTGGCTCTTTGGACATCACGAGTGAGAATAAATAAAAACTTTATAATATAGTTTAAGACGGAGAACAGAAGGGAAAAAATATTTATATAAAGTAAATAGAATGTCAAAAGGGTTAAATAATAGCCAAAACAAATAGAACTAAGTCAAAGATGCATGTATATTTGTATTGGAGGACAATGCGAGAGTCAGGATTGAGACACTTACCCAGAGAAGGTTGTTGTAAACTGCTAATATTATGCATCCATCAACCTTTATGATGCTAATTGGGAACCGGTGTGATGGAGTGGTTTGAGCATTGGACTCCTGCTCTCGAGACCAGGGCTCAAATCCCTGCTTGACCCTGAAACCCAGTTGGCGACCTTGGGAAAGTCTGTTGTCATCCTTAGAGTAAGACAATGTCAAACCTCTTCTGGACAAATCTTGCCAAGAAATTGCCATGATAGGGTCACCATAGATTGAAAATGACTTGATGGTACACAGCAGCAACAACAGTGTCTCTCTGTTAATTTCTACCTTAAAAAACTGGGGCAAGAGGAATTGGCTTTATTCTGATTGTCTCTGCCTTTTGCCAATAGATTAAGAAGCTAGCAAGACGGCAACAGCAGCAACAACAAGATCAACAAAGCACACAGAGGCTCAATTCTGGTAGGTTTTGTCCCTCCCTCAACCTTTTCTATAATCAGAAGTATGTATCATCATCTCCCTCCAAACCTGACTTGCAACTTGCAGCTAAATCTGTATGGAGATATCAATAGCTGCAGCTGGAGGAACACATGCAATCCTGGCTCTCCTTTTTCAAATTTAGGTTCTGTACATTTTTCTGTGGATCAGAAGGGATAATGGGAGAAGTAGAGGGAAGGGAACCAGTCCTGAGTGGTTTGTAATGTTAGTGTCCTTGTACACCATACAAATACCAAACAAACTAAGGAGACTCAGTTCATTAGTTATGTTAATATGGCATAGGTCATGCTTTAATGAAGATTTACTTTCTGTGATCCATATTTGTCATTATTGGGCTTAGAAAAAGTTATTGATTTGGACAGGCTGCTCTGAGAACCATATGTTTCCATTCACTTAATCTTGACTCGCTGGTTCACTTATTTGCTGATACTTCACTAAAAGAGAATGTGTTTTTCAGGAATTGATAGTTTTGTTCATCCTAAAAGTAGGGGTGCTCAGAACTGGGTTCAGGACTGTCACTGATAAGTAACGGCATCATTAGGAAAAAAACAAAACCTGTTATTGCAGTAGGTGGTGCTGGGAGTTGGTTGAATATGGGAAATTAGTCATATAAACTTCTGTCTTTGACTCCCATGTCCTTTAGTCCAGACAAACAATGGCAGCAGCACTGGCCTTGAGGGAATCGTGAACTCATACAGTACCTTGCAACTATCCTCACAGCAAATGCTGGTGTTTGATCAAAGCATCTACAACTCAGATACCTTTCAGCAAGGGCTGACTCCACCACAAATGCCAGGGGACCACATGAATCCTTATGGTAAGGGCTGAAGACCATCAGATTTTGAATAGTCACATTTGATTGAAAATTTAAATATGTATGCCTCTGTCTCTGTGTTATCCCCCCTTCCTGTCCCCACACTTACTTTCTGTATGCTTCACTGAAATGTCTTAGCTGGACCAAAGAGAACCCCTCAGCAACTCCAACATAGTGTGAAAATGTTTAAAGTATATCCACATTGCATGGAAATTTGAATTTCAGATTTTTCAGAAGTCATCTAATATGATGTTTATGCTACCTTTAAATAGCTGAGCTTCAGATAATGGTTCTTTGAATTTTAAACATGTCAGATGTTTTATCTTTTTCACTTACTCCAAATCACTTGGTTAAAATTCTGATAACACAACTTGGATTTAAGTCCCCAAGTCTCACTGAAGTGAATATAAGCATATATGCTTTCATATTTGGACCCTTCCAAAGGACTGTTTCAACTAAAATGTTTTTTCTTCATCTGTCCTGAAGGTTCTGAGCCTCTTTTCTATGAGCCGGATAGTGAAGACATCAGCAACTTGGAGGATTGTTTCTCAGAATCAACTACAGAATCTGGAGCCTTACAGTCAAGAGTGGGGAATCCAATTGACCAGCTGTACTCAATGCAGAGCTCCTACTTCACATCTTGAGACTCTTGAGGCCCTGAACAGACCCAAGACTGAGTTCAGTGCAGATGTCAAGTACAGAAAGGACTACAATTAACATCTAGTTGTTTCACCAGGGATCAGCATCACATGGGAAACCAGAAACTGATAATAATTTGATGTATTTGGTCACTGATAACTTCATCCAGACATTTCTGTGAAAACCAAGAACATTTGAGGACATTGTTTCACATCGCTGTTCTCTATTGGCTATCAAAATTAGATAAATATTTGAGTTTTTGTTATGTTAAGGAATGTGTAGAAGAGAACAAAAACACATTTTCCTTTGTTTAAGACTGTGCATGTTGCAAAAAGAAGTACTTTCAGTTTAGACTGGATCTGCAGAAATATTCCCCATTTTTAATTTTCAGGAAAAAATTCAAAATATCTTTTTTAAAATTGTCCAATCTCCATCTTGTTTGTCATTCTTTTTGGCATCATGTCATATATGCCAATGCAAAGTGAACAGAATGACATCAGAATATTATGAAGTCAGCTATTATTTTCTGCATGCTAAGAACAAGTGATAGGAATTAAAATAAATACATGAGATTTTTTTTTTTACAAGAGTAACAAAAATAACTAAAAGTGCAATTTTTTTTGCACAGCCAAAGCATGTTTGTGCAGATATAGAAAACAGGAAGCTCTTTAAACCTTCCACTTGAATATTTGACAAACTTCACAAGAAAGAAAAATAGTTTTGTAGTTAATGCATGAATGAATATTTATGCACATATGGCTATGTGCATGTATATATATAAGGTATAATTCCATCGGTTTTGTTCCTAATGATAGAAAATTGCTGCATAGTGATTGTGATTAAGTTATGAGAGGAAAATGTCCATATGTTTATAAAATGTCAAAATTTGCAAAGATTTAATAGCAGAGAGGGGTAGTAATCTCTGCTGCTAGTAATATGGAACTTTCTATTTCCTCATTTGTTTTGAAATGGGAATCCATGCCTGGAAGTATTAGTGTATTGTCCCCTTATGCATGCAGGTGAGTATAATTAAAATCAAAGAACATGCTGCCATTGACTTGAGTTGGATTTGGGCTACAACCACACTTATCTCTGTCCTGGGCAAAAGAGAGTCATGAACCTTGAATTAGTAAAGGAATTAACCTTATAAAAGCACGATTTTTTTATTTAAATGAATGCATCTTTCAAAACGTAAAGGTGGTTTCTAAAGGTGCACATTTCCTTCTGTTAACATTTGTAAATGTTGTACCTGACTTAGATGCCGAATGAACTTAAAACAGCGGCATGAACAGAGACAATGAGTTCTTGGTACACTAACTATAATAAAACACTAGAGATCCCACACATCAAGGCTTATGATTGCTTCATTGGAATATTTTCCTGGTTCTGTACCATGTCAGTGTGCTATACAAAACAGTTCTTCCACTTTTCATACTTCTCATACTGATTTCTATGTAAAATGTTTCTCCTAGCTTGGTCCTTTTGGCTCCTCTTTATGATCATCGTGAAACTGAACTTATCTTTGCATTTCCCTGCAAAGAAACAACTATCCTCTTCTAACCAAATATATTTTTGTAGTGGCATGTCTTTATCCTTGGCTGTTTAAAGACATGATTCTTCAGTTTAACAGCTGAGTTACCAGTGTGCTATTACATTAATGCTTGTGAATATCACTTGTTCAAAATGTTGACTTTTAAGAAGGTCATGCTTTTCTTGACTAGTGGTTTTCAAAAGGTGGTCTCTACATATTCATGGAGATTCACATTTGCCAAAAGGATGTGTGCCCATAGACTGGGTGCAGTTATTTTCCAATAGCTTATGCAATACTTTATGGAATAGTGCATTAAATACAGTATAGTCTCACTTATCCAAGATAAACAGGCTGGCAGAAGATTGGATAAGCGAAAATGTTAGATAATAAGGAGGGATTAAGAAAAAGCCTATTAAACATAAAATTATATTATGATTTTACAAATTAAGCACCAAAACATTATGTTTTACAACGAATTGATAGAAAAAACAATTCAATACACAGTAATGTTATGTAGTAATTACCGTATTTACGAATTTAACACCAAAACATTGCAACATTTACTACAAAAACACTGACTACTAAAAGGCAGACTGCCTTGGATAATACAGAACATTGGATAAGTGAAGCTTGGATAAGTGAGACTGTACTGTAGCATTTCATTTAATCTTTTCTATTCCACCTCCATTCAATTCTTCCCCATTCAACTGAATATACTCAAACCAGTTCTGATTGTCACCTTCCCACTACCTTAGAGCACACACAGTACAGTACAACCCCTTTATAAAATAATATATAATTTTCCCACATACAACAAAATATGGCTTCCAGCATGACTGTATGACATTTGTGGGCTGGAAATCCTTCAATTTGATAGCATTCACTACTACTCTCCTGGATATGTGGATGGAATGATATATCCATGCCCAATAATTGTCTTCCATAAGAACCAAGAAGATATCATTCTAGCCTCAGCTTCATCGTCTGGCTTATTTTCCTCACCACACAAAGTTTTCATCCACCCCTCCCTAACCCAATAACAAAGAAGTTGATGTTCCACATACCCTGCCAGTGAGACATTTTGGCTGAGTATATGCAAGGCACAGGAACAGATGATGGGACGGCAGGCAGTCCAGTCCTTTCAAGGGAATACATTCAGGATTGCTTTAACACAATGTGACAACTAATATCTGACTGAACAATTTTAATTACCGAAACCCTACAAATATATATACTCCTGTACAATACAGTGTTAAACAAGCAATAGTCTTAAGAATGTGCATGGATGCATTAATATAAAGATATGACATATGTTAAGTTACTCATATTTTATTGGAAGAAATTCACTCTGCTTTGTCACATCATGTATTATTAGTTTTTGATTTTAAAAAATCGTATCATCTCCAACTCGGCAAGTTTATTAATTTTGCAGTTTTCTTCCATTTGTAGGAAACATGCTGTATGAGCAGAACAATGATTGAGCACTGTGTTTGTGAGATATGGAGTGAGAAGTAAATTAGTGGATTTATTGTGTACCAAGTAAATTAGTACATTTATTGTGGATTTTTCCTGAATGTTGTCTTGGTGGGTTCTGAAACACTTTCATTAGCATTACACTAACTTTTCTCCTTCTGAAGAAAATTGAGAAAAATGCAGATTTTTTGGAAGGAAAAGGGTTTACAAATAACTAACAGAGAACAAGATAATGCTTTTGAAGTTGATCATTGGTTCAAAATGTTGATATTGACTGGCAACAGCTCTCTAGGGTTTCTGTGGGATTTCCTAGTTTTACCTTGCAATCCTGGGGATTGACCACAAAATGAGCAAATAAGCAAAATATTTTTTTTGCTATTTTTATTATGGGATATTCAACAATAGAGGTTGTGGTGGCACAGCAGGTTAAACAGCTAAGCTGCAGAACTTGCTGACTGGAAGGTCGGTGTTTCGAATCTGCGGGACAGGGTGAGCTCTCATCGTTAGCTCTAGCTTCTACCAACCTAGCAGTTCGAAAACATGAAAATGTGAATAGATCAATAGGTCGGCGAGAAGGTAACAGTGCTCCATGCAGTCATGCCAGCCACAAGACCTAGGAGGCATCTACAGACAACACCACCTCTTCGGCTTAGAAATAGAGATGAGCACCACCCCTCAGAATTGGATTTGACTAGACTTAATGTTAAGGGGAAACCATTGCCTTTTTATTCAACAATCTAGCTAAATGGCAATACAAACATTATTTTTATATATGTCAGGAGCAGCAAGAAGTACATGTAGACTAAAGTGGAAAACTGAAGGTACACCAATTAGTAAATACAGAAGGAGCAGTAGTAAAAATGTATGAGGCGGTAGAGATGGATAAATTAACCATGATATTGGAGGATTTTAGAAAAGAATAGGATCCATTTAACTGCAAAAAGGGATGGGGAGATGAAAGAGGAAGATGGTGAAAATGGGAATGGAAAACTATAATGAATTTAAGAAAATGACAGGAATAATGAGTAGGAAGATGTGAAATTAAGAAACTGACAGACTATAATTCGGCTAGAAGTTTGAGGCTTGAGGTAAGGGTGTTTACTAGGCTTGTACATTTTGGTGAATCGCTATCTGTTTCTGCTTGCCAGTTACCGGAAGCCCCCCATATCCGTTTTCCAGCACCTCCCAAAAATGGGTGCCCTGTCAAATGGGTGTTTTTGTTCATCATCTGAAAAAAAATTGCTCTTTCAACCCATTGGTGGCAATGAGGAACTTACGAGGCTCCCCTTTCCCCTGGGAGCCTTTCCTTTCTTCCCTTCAAGGAAGCCTAAGCCTGGATTAGCAACAGGGCTAAGAAAGCACCCTATCCAGCCCATTATTGGGGGGGGGGGGGGGGGAATGGGACTTCCCACAGGCTCCCCTTCCATTTCCTTCATTAAGACCTGGATTAGTTACCACTCTTAAGTTTCTGGATCCTTTCTTTTGTTTGTAGAGGAGGAGAATGGGTTTACTGCTTCTTAAAGCTGTTCTACTCTTTCTCTCCCAAGGCCAGCACCAGCAGCACACCACACAGCTTTCCAACTTAGGCAATTTAAGGAGGCCCAGGGAAGGAAGAGCGATGACCTGGAGCTCTGTCAAGCTATCCTCCCTGGACTACCTTCAAAATCCCCTCAATTGCCTTCAATTCTGCAATCTCCTTTCTGCTTGGGGTTTTGTTTCTTTAAAGCTGTTTCTGCTTTCTACACCAGAGAAAGTAGGCTTCTCTTTTTGTTTGTTGGTATTACTACTATTAATAATAATATTTTAGAAGTATGTCCTGAAGGAGAGGAAGGGAAGAAAAAAAAGAAGCTAAAAGGGTGAAAGCCCCCAATCACGTGCACAGACCTGCCGTCCCTCAGGTCCCCAACTCCCATTCTGTCCCACTAAATAAACAGAATCAGGAAAATAAAGGAAAATAAAAAAGACACAACTGTGATGCCGAATAGGAGAGAAGGACCGAGATCGGTTCCCACTTAATTTCATGTCGGGTGGGTTTTCGTACCGGGAGGGCCCTTACTGTTACGAGCTCCCGAAGTACAGAAGAAATGAAATCAGTGCACAAACCTAGTGTCTACAAAACATTCACCCTTCAGTGCAACCACCAATCCACATCAAGCAAAATATTATGTGTTTAAAAAATTCATTAGAAATTTCAGATCATGCCATAACATCTGCTGAAGTTGATCACTGTATAAACAGTGCAATGCTGCAAAGTGAAAGAAGCATTTGGAGCACTAGTCAGGAAAGGTTTAAACTCCAGGAGTCATAGACATAAGGTGCAGGGACACAAATGCCTCCCCTCCTGCAATTAAAAGGCAGAATTCTCATGGGAATGCTGGATCTCAACATCTCAGCTTCCTCTACTTTAAGTCAAGCACTGATCAGCTGTTTTCAACCAGTACTTTTTGCCAGAGAAGCTAAAAAAATTAATCCTGGATTCGGTTGATCTGGAATCAGTAGGGCCATATCTACATTGCCATATAATACAGTTTGAAACTAAATTTTATATTCATTGTAGACAATGTATTACATGAGTTTACACTGATCATATAATGCAGTTTCAAACTGCATTATATAGCAGTGTAGAGAGGCCCTCTGTGGTAGCTTTGAATAGTATCTATGTAGGCACTCCGAAGTAAACCGAATATCTTAAATCGAAATCCTGACCCAGATTAAATGGCTGGGGAAAGGATCATTTGTCTCAAAGGCCCAGCTATTAAACTTCTAACTTGAGACATGAATCAGGAAATTATCTCAAGGATTGCACAGATTTATATGAAGTCAATGGCAATTGTCAAAATATGTTGACCTTAGGATATTTGGGGCTTTAAGGGTCAAAGTCTACCTCTGGCCTAATTAGCCATGCCTGCAGCCCTGTTTATTATTATTATTATTATTATTATTATTATTATTATTATTATTATTATTATTATTGACACAACGACGTTGTATGACACAGCAAACAAGATAGATATGCTGGGTTTCGTTTCACAAAATCACAAGTCGAACACTTCCCAAGTGTCTAGGACTATGTGATGTATTTTCGGATGATGCGTGCAGATCCCAGCAAGGTGGCTTTTTGCAGTTGGCAGATCGTGATTTTGTCAATGTCTATTGTTTCCAAATGCCGGCTGAGATCTTTCGGCACGGCACCCAGTGTGCCCATCACCACTGGGACCACCTGCACTGGTTTCTGCCAGAGTCTTTGCAGTTCAATCTTGAGGTCCTGGTAGCGGCTGAGTTTTTCCTGTTGTTTTTCGTCAATGCGACTGTCACCTGGGATGGCAACATCAATGATCCAAACCTTGTTCTTTTCCACAACTGTGATGTCTGGTGTATTGTGTTCCAGAACTTTGTCAGTCTGGATTCGGAAGTCCCACAGTATCTTTGCGTGCTCATTTTCCAATACTTTTGCAGGTTTGTGATCCCACCAGTTCTTTGCTGCTGGCAGGTGGTACTTGAGGCATAAGTTCCAATGAATCATTTGGGCCACATAGTTGTGCCTCTGTTTGTAGTCTGTCTGTGCAATTTTCTTACAGCAGCTGAGGATATGATCAATGGTTTCATCGGTTTCCTTGCACAGTCTGCATTTTGGGTCATCAGCTGATTTTTCGATCTTGGCCTTAATTGCATTTGTCCTGATGGCTTGCTCCTGGGCTGCAAGGATCAGGCCTTCTGTCTCCTTCTTCAGGGTCCCATTTGTGAGCCAGAGCCAGGTCTTCTCCTTATCAGTTTTTCCTTCAATTTTGTCAAGGAACTTTCCATGCAATGTTTTGTTGTGCCAGTTGTCAGCTCTAGTTTGTAGTTTGGTTTTCTTGTACTGGTTTTTTGTCTGCTGTGCTTTGAGGAGTTTCTGATTTTTGACTTCAATCAAAGCAGGTTCTTCACTTTGCTTTACATATTCTGCCAGGGCATGTTCTTCTTCTTTGACTGTTTGTTTGACTTGTAAGAGTCCTCTGCCCCCTGATCTTCTAGGCAGATATAGCCGGTCAACATTGCTGCGGGGGTGCAGGGAATGATGGATGGTCATGAGTTTTCTTGTTTTTCTGTCCAAATTGTCCAGTTCCATCTGTGTCCAGTTTATGATGCCAGCAGTATATCTTATGACAGGTATGGCCCAGGTGTTTATGGCCTTAATGGTGTTGCCTCCATTGAGCTTGCTTTTGATAATTTTTCTGACCCTTTGTGTGTATTCTTTGCTGACCACAGTTTTCACATGTTCATGCTTGATGTTGTCCAGCTGTAATATGCCCAGATATTTATAGGCCTCTGGCTGGTGACACTTTATTGTTTGGCCACTGGGCATATTTATGCCCTCACTTTCAATGATTTTTCCCTTCTTCAATGCCACTGTCGAACATTTGTCCAAACCAAACTCCATGTTGATATCAGTGCTAAAAATTCGGACAGTGTTGGTCAGAGATTGAATTTCAGTTTCTGTTTTCCCATATAGCTTCAGGTCATCCATGTACATCAAATGTGAAATTTTGTGAGAATTCTTAGATGTTTGGTAGCCGAGATTTGTTTTTTGTAAGATTGTTGACAGAGGGATCATGGCAATAATGAAAAGCAGAGGGGACAATGAATCTCCCTGGAAAATTGCTCTTCTGATGTTGACAAGTCCATAGCTTTCATTTCCAACAAACAGTTCAGTTTTCCAGTGCTCCATCATGTTTTCAATGAAGGTGCCAACGTTTTTACAAATCCCGATGGCATCCAGGCACTTGATGATCCAGCTGTGTGGGAGTGAGTTAAAGGCCTTTTTGTAGTCAATCCACGTCATGTGAAGATTAGCTTTTCGGCTCTTACAGTTCTCCAGGATCATTTTGTCAATCAATAACTGGTCTTTTGTGCCCCTGCTTTTCCGTTTGTTGCCTTTCTGTTCATCTGGCAAGATATTTTTTCTTCAAGATAGTCTTGAATTCTGTCAGCTATGATGCCAGTCAGTAGTTTAAACATAGTGGGCAGACACGTTATTGGCCTGTAGTTTCCTGGTGCTGCTCCTTTTGTTGGATCCTTTTGTATCAGGTATGTTCTTCCAGTTGTTAGCCATTCACTGATACTTCCTTTCTGCAGCATCTCATTGAATTGTTGGGCCATTTTTCCATGTAAACTAATCAGATGTTTGAGCCAAAATCCATGAAGTTGATCACTACCAGGCGATGTCCAGTTCTTGACTTTTTGCACTCGTTTGCTGATCATTTCAGTTGTTATTTCCATCAGTTCCATTTTGTTCTGTGAGAATTTTCCTTCAAACTCCTTTATCCACCCAGCGTTTTTGTTGTAGTTTTTATTGTTTTCCCAAAGTTCTTTCCAGAACTTCGTTGTTGCAGTTTTCTCTGGTTTTATGGTTACTGTGTCTGTTGTTTGGTTCAGACTC